>NW_010338138.1:16016-72168 GCF_000700745.2 Antrostomus carolinensis
CAGTTTTCTTTCAGATTTCTTTCACATTGCTGCGCTAGCATGTGCCCACAGGCAGTGTGAACATAAAAATGATGGAGGTTATGTTAACAATGGTTGAGTTAACATCCAGAAACGATCACATAAATCAAATTTAGTCAGGGATGTACTTAATTCTGCACCAGACATTCATTATATTGTTATTGTTCTTTCAGAGTAAACAAACTTGGTTATGCATTCAAATAAGGCCTCTGAGTTTTCCTTCACACTATTGCCTTTTTTTTTATTTTATTGCACCTCAGCGTACAATAAAAACAGGTCACCCAGCAGCATGAATGGATAACAACAGGTTTATTAATTTTCAAAAGCCAACTGATTCAGAAGCAGAAAGAGTTTTTCCTCTTTCCAAAAGGATGCAGAATAAATCAGGTCCTCAAGCAACTGCCTTTGACTCATGGTTTATAACACCCTTCCCCCTCTTCTGAGGATGCAAAGACATTCTGTACTCAGCCACTGTTCTACAACTGTATGCCTGAAGAGTCAGGCAGGATCTGGAAGATAAGGTGAGAGGATCAGACCTGCAATTTACTGTCCAGACAGTTCGCAAACAGCGAGGACTCTGGGAAACAATCTGTCTCTGGACCTATACATTATGGAGGTTATTTCCTGCACTGGTCGCTGGATTGACAGCTGATTATAGTGCTTTTATTTGAGAGCCTGAGAGAGGTAATTGACTTTTGAGGAATAATTGGTGTTTGTCCATTTTTTGTGTGTCAAATAATGCCAGGCATTTAGATCACCTTTACTCAAGTTTTGTTTGCCAGACTTGTTGCATGACCTGGTTGCTAAGTTTTTCTTATGAAGAAGAGTGCATAACACTGATGATGGAAAAAAAAATGCTGTGCCTTCTTAATATCTTCTTACATTATGGTTTTATCGTATTATGCAAAAGACAACCAGTTGAAATAGCACAGGTAATCTAAAAATTAATTCCAAACTTAATATTTCAAATTTGAATTTTGGAGAAGGCACTGGTAAACCAGAAAAACAGATAACCTCTTCTCTCTGCACTGTCTAAGCTTTTCCATTACCTTGCACCTCGCAGTCCAAAAACCCTTCGGAAAAGAAACACTGCAGTTTTGAAGCAAGGCCTGAGAAAACTCCCAAAGCACCAAAAACCTGTGTAAAAGGATTGTTGCTCAAAAGCCTTCTGTCTAGTGTAGAAGGACCAAGAAGCTCAGATGAGTATCCTAGTTGTACTTCTCAATCGATTGAAGTTGCTGTGAGAAACTGACAAACAGATTTGACTAAAAAATAGTAAGATTGTGTAAACTGTATGATCTGAATATACACTGGTCACCACAACTAAGAAGACAGAGATGAACACCTTGCATTATATCTTATCTGTGGATAAACAAGTGTTGTACTGAAATCTTGTAAATGTAGACATCCTCATGAGACTTCCTCAAACTAAATGGGAATCAGAAAAGGTTGTGTTATAAATATTTTGGTTTTACTTGCTTCTCTAATGTCTAAAAAAGTCTTTGTTCCTTGACTTTTGATAAAATTCAATTTTAGAGGTCAAGTGCTTTCTGTTTGCTGCCATTGTTCATATGGGTTACAACTGTATTATTTCTCTTTAAATGGGTAAACATACTTTTTCAATTAGGAAGAGGCTGTGAGAAAGAGAGGGGGACTCTGAACACATCAGAGAAAAGTAGAAAATGAGAAGAAGTAAAACAAAAGACCTTTAAAATTTTCCGCTTTGAGTCAAGATTCTGTTCTTCAACCACCTGCACAAGTGCACAAAATCAATGCAGAGCCCTGTTTACAGAGTAGGTGCGTGTGTGCTTCTTTGGCTAATGTAGTTAATGAAATGTGAGAGGTTCTGGGACACCAACTTTTTAGGTCACCTTGCTGTGGGGTTTCCTCTTCTTTGAACATCACTTGAATTGATGGTGGCTTGTAACAGCTCAGTTTCCAAAGCATAAAGTTCCTGCACAATTGTTGGCATCTTGAAGAGCACTAGTCATGCAGTTTCCCCTCCAATCCCAAAATATATCCCTTTTGATACTGTTTGAAAGAGACCACAGAATTTAAGAATTATGCAGATTATCCCACTTATATACTGAATTATCCCATAACAACAAGTTCTGGGGAAACTAGGGTTTCAAAGGCCAGTTAGGTAACAGAATATTAGTCTTAATAATAGGAAGAGGAATAAACTAAATTCAGATTTAAGATGAATTTCAATGTGTATCTCTTCACAATCTGTGGCCTTTATTAGGGTCATCAATCTTTATTCAAATAAACATCTTGGCATCTTTTATTAAGCCATCTAGAAGTTCTGAGGAAATGGCATGTTGTGTTCCATGTTGCCTCAAAGTCGTTAGCATTTCAATATGACCCTTCACTGTGCCACTTCAATCTTCATACAGTAGCACAGTCAGGACCTTTTTTTCCCTAAAACTGCGAATGTTCTATAGCTGATTATAGTTTTTCCAACAGGAAATGGTTACATCCCCTCCCCCTTCACTCCCCTTGAGAAAAAGCAACATAACCTGTAATAACAGCAAACTCAACTTTCATTTATCATCTTAATGATCCCTCTCCTTGTTCTTTCTTTTCCTCTAGTAATTTGGAAAGTATCCTCATTGTTATCTTCAGTACACCCTTTCCCTTTTCTAATCAGGGAAGAGAAGGTGGAGTGGCAAAATGGGTCACACATTACTTGGAAACTTTTAAAGGGACATTCTCAGTTGAACTGAATCCCAAATCTGTATTAATAAAATAAGTTACAAACCTGTATAATCAGGTCAGTGTTCACTAAGACTTTGCGTATGAAGCACATATAGTTTTTTGTTTGCTCTGCTTGCTCTCATCAGTTCTCATGAAGTATTCGTAACCCAAATAACTGCATTTTGTTATCATATGAGGGCATGTGCATCAATCAGTCCTACATTCTGGTTTTCACCTTCTACAGATGTAGTGTAAAAGCTAAACGAGAAGCATGAGTGGCAAGAAGTAGAATATACTTTTCAATCTACCTGGTTATTAAATTTTGCAGATAACAAATCTTTAAAAGCAACCCTTCCCCCAAAAGAAAATCCAACAAAAACCCAACATTCTGAATCAAAAAAATCTTGCTGGTATTTGATGAAAAGGGGAAAGGAGGGAACCAGACTGGCTTCCAGTGACAGAAAAAATTCCTGAATATAGTGAAGTGTTACTAAAAAACAGACCAATCTTTGTGCTGAAACATTATTAAGAGAATCCCAATTCCTCTCCCTTGAACAGGAAACTGAAAGCAAGGCCATAGGCCAGTTCTGGAAATGTTCTTCCCACTCAAACCAGACACAAGCTGTCTTCTTCTTGATGAAGAGGCCCGCATGCCTCAGGATGTTGATGAGTATCTTTTGGATGTGCTTATCCATGAGGAACTAAAGGAAGAATTATGTAGAAATGAGGCAGACCTCATAAGATCTCTCCCTTTCTAATTTAATAACTATCTGGAACTTTGGACTCATCTCCACAGGCTGGGTTGGGATCTGAGTAATCCAATCAGCCCCTGAAACTTCCTCACAAGGCTTTTAGTGTCCTAATTTAACCTGGGTCAGAAATATCTAAAAAGGCATCTCTCACTCCCACTTCTTTTTCTAGCCAAAGGCAACAAAGCAAGACAGTAAACCAAACTCTTTTTAACCTCACTCATTTGGGTTCAGGTTACTTGATGGTTCAGTTTTGGTTTGGTGGCTGCGGTTAAGTTTTATTTTCCCTGGAGATGGGCCCTACCTGAAAGCCCTGGAGTTCTTCAAAATCCAAAACCAAAAATGAATGTAAATTTTGCAAATGGACCCTTCTGTAGACAGGCAGAAACCACAGATTCAAACATCCACAGACTTGGGTTCTTTGACATTACGACTTGTTCGTGAGTTCATATCTTCCCTTACTAACCCTGACAACACTTCATTTCTGTAGTACCTAATTCATCACATGCCTGCAAAGCAACACTTTATTCTCAAACAAACTGAAAAACAGAGGATTTTGCTTGACTCAAATCAGACAGCAGATCAAGGAAAGACTGAATAGTACCTAATATCACCATCTGGTACTAAAAGTATGTCATCTGTACTAACTTAATTCGCTAAGCTAAACTTAAAGGAGCTGGGGCTTTTTTTGGACTCAAGTTCTGTCTGCATGACAATACCAAGATCCTAGGTAATACACAGATATACCTTTGGAGTGTCTATAAACATGTTTTGACTTTTTAGATATTCTCACATCCCACTCTATGTTCCTGTTGTGCAAGGTGCAATGAAACAGAAATCTCTTTGGGTAACACCGTTTTGGGACAGAGACTTCACTTTGCATAATTTCCCTTTCCTTGTTATTCCTCCTAGATCAATATACAGAGAAGTGAATTGTATCAAACACTGTGGATGGCTTACTGAAAGCAAGTGGGTGCAAGGTAACAAAAGCAATGGTATGACTGATACTGTGACAAAAACAAAGTGTCCCTAATAGAGAATTTTTCAGGAAAAGTTAAAGCAGAAACAATTTTAATTATATTCCTCCATGATGGACCTATTTAAATACAGTCAAATAGAGGCTAATCATTTTGTGATTTGGAAGCAAAAATTCAATCCAGAGAAAAGCTTGTCATCAACAAGATGGGAAATTAAGAGCCACTCTTTAAGTTTTAAGAATGTCCTTCTCTTCTAACATAAAGCTGGACAAGCAAATGTATAAATAATAAATTACTAATCTCAGATGTAAACTATGTTATTTTGTTCCTCTACTTAATTTCATCTGGTAATAAAACAAAGTAACCAATATAATTGGAGCAGAGTGAGGTCTTCTTGGTTATTGCTACCTGCCTACCTACAATTCTAGATTTGTCACAAGGAATTCCCTCAGACTTTTGTTTAATGCAGTGAAGAAAGGTACCACCACAGTCACCAGCACAACTCATCACAGGATAATGAAATCTATTTTAGTCAATGCATATAAGTCAGTGGAGGGATCTGGTTCAATGACTCACTGAGCAACTTTGTCAGTCAGAGAACTAAATTATTGCTACCTTACCCTACAAGTTTTTATTTCAAATCCAAACTGTGCTTTGCTTAAAGGAAAAATGTATCAAGTTAATTTTCACCGCTGAAGTGTTTTCAAATTCTAAATTATTACACTGCACATATTCCTGTGAACTCAAAAAGGTTAATTTAATTCACAAAAATGCAGAAGTGACAACAAACTCCCATCACTAATTTCAATCTGTGTTAGGTTCAGTTACAAGCTAGAGCTACTGAGTTCAGAGCCAAATTTTCCTAAAATTTGTGAGGTTTGGTTTGGAATCAATCTTACATAATTTATACATTGTATTCAGCTGCTTGATGGCACCCAACACTTGTGTATTCCATCCCATTGCTCCCTCCGGAAAATAAGTTCCCAATGCTATGTCTTTTTTAATTCTACTGCTCCCATTTTAAGGAATGCCTTATTTGCATGAAGAGGAAAGCCCTTCCCTGTTTTCCTACAAACCTATAGGGTTGTGTAAAACTTGTACCTTCTAGGTTAGGAGTTTCTAAAATCTGAGTATTTGTTCATAAGTACCCTAGTGAACATAGAGCCTCAGGTCTAACACGTCCAGCTTATTTTTTGGGGGGAGTATATCTGCGGCCATCATGAGCAGGCGACCCTCTTGCCTTATTATAGCAGGATGGGGAAAGAGATGGTCAGCTTCCCACCTGGGGGTCTTCACACTGGGCTGGCTGGCTAACAAACAGCAGCTGCCGCAGCCTTCTGCGGGAGAGGAGCTGCTACGTAGCTTCCCCCCCAAGCTTCTGGTTCAATACCATCAACACAAACAAGTAGCTGGTTGGTCAGGCAGGTCTCCACAAGCTGCAGGGATTGACTTAAAAGGCTGAAGCAAATATACACTCCTTGCAATGCAGAACTGAGGAGTTCTTGGTGACATGGACATATTTTACATTCAATTTTGCACTTCAGAATCAACTTAAGAGTCTCAAAACCCACCAGTGTAACTATGCCTCCAGCAAAGCTTGCAACTAGGCAGAGAAAGGACAGGAAGATGCTAAAGCCTTGCATCTCCCCCAGACAAGATCCCGTAAAATCCTCACAGTCCTGACAGCCTGGCACTGACACGGTGAAATAACACTCAATAACCTTCTATATATTGCAGGGAGGCATCAGAGGAATGTGTAAATGGCATCACAGACATTAGCTCAAACAGCAAGAAGCTAACATTAATCCAGTTGGCTTTGATTAGGGCCACAGAAGATCCCATTTTCAGAGTGCAGGAAGTTTTCCTATCCAAAAAAGACTTAACAGTGTCTTAAGTTACCAATGACTTTACTGCAGGACTCCAGAAAAAAACAAAAGATATGATCTACTCGGTGTTAACCCTTAATAGCCATAGTAGGGAAAAATCCACTGGTTTGACTGAAACTGTAGGGTATGTTAACAAAGTTACATTTAAGTAACCTTTAGTCTGACATTAAATAGCAATGCCCTGATTTTTTTTTTAAATGTCAGTTTTCAAAATGAATGTCAACTCTGTTCAAGAATGAGCTTCAGTGTTTTCCCTTACTTTAAAACAAGAGTGGTACTGTTATTTGGAATAATATTTCAGATGGTAAAGGGAACTACCACTATTTAAGCTCAGTTTGTCTGAATTAGTGAGAAGCTAGAGTAATGGTTATAATACATTTCTTTATAACTTCTGGGGATATTTACCAGAAATTTTTCTCTGCCTCAGCCCTCCCTTACTATAACAGTTGCTGCCTGTCAGTTATTGCCCCCAAACAAATGCCACATGGTGCCAAAATTCTACTGTAAGTATGTTAGGCACATCTCAAACAAGTTTGCAGCAGTGACATTTATATATGTTCCTTTATGACAGGATGTGTAGCACCACTGTTTTTGCTGCTTATACAGTATGCACAGCGGAAATGAATTTCACAGATAGACATATATGAACAAATAATATAAAAGTGTGTTTAATTCCTGGCAAAAGACACGTTTGCATGCTCTGACACTGAGCATCTTCATTTATCTATAGGTCACCGAGTGAGCCAGGCCCAGTGCACTTGCCATCTACAAAATTAGTAGTCAAGTGCCTAGAAATCTCACTTAATTTTGCACTGAAAAATTAAACTAACATCACTCCCTAGGCAGAAAGCAGTAAATACACAAAAAACTGAAAACAAAGGAAAATCCAAAATCAGGATCACTGCTTTTCCTTGCGCAGAGATCATGATCATCCATAGTGACTTCTTTTTCACTTATGGAAAAGTAGTAAAAAGAAAGAATAAGTCAGAAGTGCCCAGGACAGAGAGTACAGGAACATAAAAACCCCAGAGGTACATCTCTGCAAAGAGAGGCATCGCTTTTAAGTTTAGCAGTTACAGGAGAGAGAGGTAGTGTGGAGTGACCTGCTCCTTGTGTGATCAAAGGCTAAGTATTCACCAGCATGTCTCTCGCCATGGATCTCTCCCTAGACAGCCCATGGACAGCACCAGCACTTCCCAGAAGCTGTCAGGATCTGAAGGATGGCAGGACTAATCTACAGGGGATAAAAGTGAAAGCTCTATTGCCATAAAAAAGAGCTCAAAAGTTTTTGCTTTCTTTAACCAGGGAGAGGAAAGAACACACAATGAGAATTTTAAATAATGTCTATGTATTCAAAATAAAAGGAAATAATTTAGTCACATTCAAATATGAATATATATTAACTTCTTTATGAATGAAAAGAAGTGTTTTATCTTCTCTCAGTCATTATAAGGGCATCAACAGTAGTATTTCCAGCTAGACTGTTTTTCCTTCACATTTTTCACAGAATCACAGAATGTTAGGGATTGGAAGGGACCTCGAAAGATCGTCTAGTCCAATCTCCCATTGGTAAGCTAGGACTAAATTGTCCTCAAAGCTCTGCCTAACCAGTATGTTATTTGCTCTTTGTCCTGCCAAAACTGCTGGACCCATCTGACTCCTTATGTCTTTCTACCTCAGCCATAGCAAGCACTCTGATGGACTTATGACCTAGGAAATACCTTTTATCAGCAAGACTGAAAGCAAGCACTTTGCCAGGCAGCAGCAACTTTGACAGTTGGGAAAATGCAGTCAATCAGAGCCCAAGTCCTCCCCTTCCTATTAGCCCCTCTTTTCTGCTGACTCCCAGCCAGACCTCATCCTCATTTGCTGGTCTTCCTCCCCCTTCCCTGCCACCTACCTCCCTCCCCTTCCCCAGGCACTCGGGCAAGCGGTTACGAAAAAGAGTCATAAAACTTTGGTTTGATAATTGCTTTTTAATGAAAAGCATAATTGCTATAAGCTTAAAAGTGTCATCACTAAACAAAATGTCAGAGTTTCAGTCTGTTTTGATGAAGACAGTGAATAACTTTTGTTTCAAAGGTTGGCTGGAGTGGTCTGTGCAGTACACAAGGACATGTCTAGATCTGCCTGGGTCTTAACACTGGAGTTAACACAGCATCTGGACTGAATGCTACAGGGCCCAAGACTAAGAGTTCTCTGTTTTTTAATTTTATGTTATTTTTTATATTTTTTTTTTTTACAGACAGGCTAGTGGGTCCACATCAGTATAGATAATCCATCGTGTAAAAAAACCCCAGGATCTTGATTTATTTTTTTTTCCTTTTAGATTTGCCCTCCTTTATTTCCAGCAGTGGCAAAAGAACTTCAATCAAAATGAGGTTAAGATTATTTTTAACAGATGTTCACTGCTGGCCTGACCCAAAATCTATTGACGTCAATGAGAAGACTCCATGGGGCTTTGGATTGGGTTCTAATTGTTGGAAAAATTAATGTTATTGTAAACCACTGGTCAGTGCTGTCACATGCTCCCGTTCTGTGCCAATTCTATATGACCGGATAACAGACCCACATAAATCTGTTCCAACTGTTGGCTAAGAAGCTAAAGGATACAGAGGTTTATCTTTTTAATTCTCAAGCACCCTCTGCTCCCCCCACCACACCCCATGGCACTACTGTATTCACTCGACAGATTCATCTTTATGGACAGTATTCATAATATCAAAACAATTCACAGTCAAACACTGAGTGAGAATAATAGAGTTATTAATGCTGACTGTATGAAGACAGCTGAACTATAGGTCTGTATGAAATGAGAAACTTGGGTTTCTATACTTTCAATGTAGATTTTTTTTTATACATATAGACCCGAAGGAAGGGTTGCACTTACTGTTAAGAAGACGGAAGTCTATAAACGGGTAGGAGCCGCGGCGCTCGGAGAGAACCCCTGTCTGACCTCTCACCCGTGCATCTCCTGCAAAACACAAAATCCCCAGAGACGTTAGAAGGGGCAGCTGCCTTTCTCTGCTGTTTAGATCTAGATCTATTTTCTATTCAAAGTGGTGAAGTTATGCTCCTCCGGTGTGAAAAATAAGGTCCAGAAAATAATCTCCCATGACAACCCTGGGTAATTGGGTAAAGCAGTAGAGCTGATCCTCTTATCAGAACAAAGGCACAAAAAACCCCATATTTTTTCAACTGAACAGCTTCTAGACCAGTAAGTAGACTCTCACTGCTTGAGGAGTAGTGTAGAGATCCATTTATTTAAGCTCAGACAAGGCCAGTTGGGTTCTGACTCTCATGGAACCACACACAAAGGTCTCAACCTTGGAGTAGGCTCACAGTCCACCTGACCTCCAAAGCTATGGGACCAGTCTCAAAATCATGAGTTGATGAAAAAAAAAACCCAAACCAAACAAAATATGAAGGGTTTTTTAAAGGTTTTGTTTGTTTGTTTGTTTTTGTTTTACTTACTGCTCTTTGAGCATTCTGGAAAATGTCAGCCTTCTCCTCAAACACCAAAGCTGCTTAAGTGAAACCTAATGTTCTCAGGTAAGCATTACTCCAGAGCTTGAGAATGTATATTTAAATATCATAAAGTGACAACATAATACTAAGAATTAGTATTGCTGTGTAATTCACATTGATTGGCAACTGACTGACCATGTAACATTGATTAAATAGGCAAAACTCATTTAAGAAGAAAAATACTACTTGGAATGAATGAGTTACAAAAACTCACTCTAAGGAGATAGGAAGTAGTGGGAAGCAGATGTCACTTTTACCTTTCCATTGCTTTAAACATCTTGTACTGTAATTTAGTATTTTCTTTATAGGCAAATAACAAAACCAAAATATTAAAATCTGTTAAATAAGATGAAGTTTGGAGGTTTTAGAGGTTCAGGTGAGAGTTCCCTAATTCTTTACAATACCAATTCCTCCTCTCCAGAAACATAGGCCATAGCGTTAAAAGCACACACACTGCACGTCCTCAGACAGCTCACACTGTAGGCTTCTCAAAGTTTGCAATAAAATTATGAACTATTAGTTAGTTTGAATTGTGCTTACTCTGGGATATGAATATAGCATCCAACTAATCTAAATGAAAATATTTTAAGAATTTGGCTGCTAGTGCTAGCTTCTACTGCTTGTGTTTAAAAACAAAAAACCATCTTGCAGCATTAAAGAAGGACCTAGTTAGATACTGCATTTTTTCTCCTATCTAATGTTCACTTAAAATGTACTTACAATTATGTTTAAGGGAAGAAAGCCAAGCAGAACTATTAAGTTAAATATTCGAGGTGGAAAAAAACTTCCGTGCCCTCTAGGGGTCCTTAGAGGTAAGAAAGACACAGGAGTGTGCACTCAAATCAAGAATATTTCAAATACAGTCACTTTTATAAATATAAATATAAATGTATTTTCTCACTTCCTTACTTTCACTTTGCTTTTTTGTTTTCAGAGACAGAACACGTGTTCCCTGTACTCGGCTCCTGCTTGCCAACCACTGGCTGTAAGGAACCCCAAAACAACAACAAGCTGCTGTTGATCCCATTTACCCCTCCTAATATCAGGGGTAGGAGGTGCAAACCTCTGCCTGCTCTTCAGCTGTTGCACTGCAAAGGTATGATAATAACGTGGATCTACCTTCATCAGCAGTTTAAAATCAAGTGCAATTTGTGACAATGGAGGTATATAAACCTATTCCCCTGCGATCCTTCTGTTAAAGGGTAGAAGAGGGGAGCAAAAAAGCTGGAGAGCTTGTAAAACAAAGAAGCAAGACTCACCAGCACCCATGAGTCAGAGCTCATAAGGCAGCACCCTGACTTAAAAGTGCTGCTCTCTGCCACAGGTAGACCCATCAGATTGGCTGATGCGTGCAGAAAGAGTAAGAACGGCAAGCATATGGTACACATTATATAAACCCAAAAAAATCAGACAGGCTTGAGCCTGTCACTAATACAAGCATCAGCAAATTAAGAACGGGTGTAAATTCAGAGCACGCCTTGATTGAGGCTTTTGTTTTTCTGTACACACCAATGAATTTACGGGAAACTGCAAATAATCTCCTGCATTAACACACTGATAAACATGTCACTTGTGACTAAATCAACAGATACTTTGAAAAAAGAGAAATTCAAACTCCACAAATCTGAAAAAATTCCAAGACATATGATACTGTACACCCAGAAAGACTGATTTTCTTTCTTGACATGAAATAATATATCTATCAGATCAAGACAGGTACCATAGTACTAGAGAATAACAAAATCATACACATAAATATCAAAAAAATTGCCTAACTCTGATCTTAATAGTAATGACCCCAAATTCTGAGGAAGAGAATACTAAAAGTAGGTAAACAACTGCAACATAGAAGAAAATACAGTTTGAGCTTAGCAAAAGTAGATAATACAAGACGAAATTTGATACTTAATTACCTCAAATAAAATAGCTAACTGTTAGACAAGATATTTAAACCATATGGACTTTGTTAAACATAGAAGAGAAGAGTACAAAAACGGCAGTTGGAAAAGACTAAAAGTAAGAAGATGCTAACAAGGCGCACTGAAAGAAAGCTTTCCCTTGGGAACAATTACTGCATGATCTTTAGAAGATTCATATTGGGAATAACATCTTTTATTGATGATCTTGACATAGAATTAGGAGAGCACTAGTGATATGTGATGATAAGACAATGCTAGGAGATACCAGGCACATACAGTTATAGCTATTTTAAATAAAGTTCACTGATACTATGATCTTCTCAGCCCCAGCTGATCTACAGCCCAGCTACCTGCAGCTTCCACTTTCGTTTTACTGGTAGTCTAGCTTTCTGTCATGGTGCTGCTGATACCTCCTACAGAAGTAGTCAACTCAGATACATATGTACCCTATACAGGCAAGGTAATTCCAGTAAAGAAAGGGAAAGCAAAGGAGGTATTGATGCCATTAGTCCAAGTACTTGGTATAAGTTCATCTGAAATACTGTCTCTTGAGAAAGCTGAATTCCTCCTGGAAAAAGTGGTATGAAGATGACCAGGGCACTGAAGAGCCGTCTCATAAAAGGAAAATCACCCTGGAGTAATGCCTACTGTTGATAAGCGGCAGAGCAGGAAAAGACCACATTTAGATGATCAGAAGAATATTATTCTGAAGCAGATGAAAACAATTGAAGCAGCTGATGGCATGGGCTTTATACACACTGAAACATGAAGTGAAATAGTTAAGGGCTATGCATGATGATTGGTAAACTTGCTAGCAGTTCTATGTTCTTCAAACTAAGAAAATAAGAATGAGTTTTACCTAACCAGTAAAGCCAAGGACTTGAAGTCATGGAAAATTACTGATTATTCCAATCAGCTTTTTGTGTCCTTTAACGTTTTTTAAAGATAATAAAAGTTTGGGGTGTCTCTAGCACTACAGGAATCTATATGCAGAATAAATCTACAACCCTGCTGACTTAGTAAAAGCAACTAAAATCCTTATATTCAAGGATTATTAACTTTACCTTCAGGGAAGGCAAGTTTCTGATGAGTAAAAGATGTTATCAAGTAGCTCTACCTCATGAATCTGTTATTTCTAAATACTTCGCCAGGTGCCACCTAGTCTCTTTCTACATCATTAGAGAAAGATTAGTTAGGAAGTGGCGATGGGCTAAATCAACCACACCTGCCTTCCTCCATTTTTTCTTGGCTCACTTATTTGGAAAACATCTATATTCTTCCCTATTTCTTTTAATTACCTCCAAATGCACTCAACAGAGATACTAAAAATAGAGATTGCAGCAGATGTACACCAGGCCACATGATTTTTAATTTCTGAGAGGCAAGGGTCATTCATGGCAACACACCAGACTCTCTTTTTTGCTTTGACAGAGGATTTTGAAGGTGAATTTCATTAATTCACCAGACCTTTACATCTCTTTGCTCTCCACCTTAAAATCAAGCTAAACAATTGTTCTGACAATTTATGCAATTAGCAGTTTTAGATAAATAATCCTTTTTGGAGCAAAAGGAAGGATTCTGTGGAAACAGGGCAGGAAATTTTGACAGCTCATTGTGTTCCCAAGTGAAACAAACAGGGTGAAGGGAAATGGCAAGGGTACAGGTTCTCCTTGGCTGCTCTGGGCTGAAGATGCAAGGCTGGAACATTTGCAGCCACAAACACGAAGGGCTGCAACCTCACCGGAGATAAGCTGCCACAAAAGCTTGCGGGGGGACATCTCCCAGTGGCCACGATGCTCTTGAATTTTACTTTATCCTCATTAAAACAGACAAGAAAACAAACCAAACCAAACAAAGCAACCTACATTAGGTAACAGGAGCCTGTGTGATGCATGTTGTGACTGACATGCACAACAGCTTATAGTCACAGGAAAATTGGATATGGGGCAAGAACCACAGTACTACTGAGGCCACAGCATCAGTGTGATTTCAAGAAGGGCAGAGGGGTTAAGAAAAAAAATGAGGCCACTCTTAGCTGCTTGTCACATCTGGAGGACAGAGCCATCTGCACTGAGGAAAACAACTTCTCCAAGACTTGCCTGAAATGACGTGGGATTCAATTTCACTGAGCAAGCACAACAAATTAGGAGAGAAAACAGGGCCATAGCTGTGACAAAACAACAGAGCAGCTTCATGCAGCAGAATTTAAGACTAGCCACCAAATTAGTGATTTTATTTAGTACACAGCTCCATGTGGTAAGTTAGGAATACCACAGCAAATTCACAAGAGGTTACAAGTATGTATTCTAGTCAAGCTTTTCTACAATTTTCCTCCAAATATTTCTTTAGCTGACTGTGTTAGGACACATACTGTTGTGGCTGAGTACTTTCCATGGAAAACTGAGTGGCAGTAATAAGGCCTCTCGTGGAGTCCATGGGGCTCCTGGCTCCTTCAGGATTTCAGTTATGAAAAGGCTTGGTATTTCTGAGATGAAAGAAGATGAGTAGTTGATGTTTTAAGCATCATTCTGGTTTTGGTGGAAAGCTTTCTAAGAGAGGGAAGCATTGCTGTGTAAAAGTAGGAAACTCAGATGAAAACTAGGTTAAAAACAAGTAGCAGAATTACTGGAATTATTTTTAAGATGTCTAATGATTGTTCATGATGATTTGTACTTGTTTGGATTATTTTCATTTTGCTGTCTTAGTGTTATAAAGATTTTTGTTGTAAATTGTTGTCTGCAGAAAGCATTTTATGCAGATTTTCTCATGTGCATAAGATTTCAGTAAATAAGAACATTTCCTCTGAGCTGACACAAGATTGACATTAGAGGTTACAGAGACAGGACGAGTCTCCTTTCTAGCAGGAGAAACTGAGGGAGCCACCTCATTTCAGCCATTTGTAAGCACTGAATTTCTAAACATGTAAGTATTCCAAAACATGCGGTTTTCTGTGACATACAATGGATGGTTCTACTATTTCTGGCAATAGTCGTAATGAGCTCCTCAGTAGTGATTTCATCTAATGTGTTCTGCAGTTTTATTTCAAAATTCTCTTCAAAGGAAGGTAACTGTTGGTACTTCCTTTTTACAAAAAGGGGATAAAATGATCATGTAGAAACCATTATTTGGTTCTGTAGATGTTTTTTACACAGAAAATATCTTAATTTTCCCTGTAGTGGTCCTACCTTGTGAATAAGTCTGGGTGGGGTTTTGTGGGTTTTTTGGTTTGTTTGGGGTTTTTGTTTTTTGGTGTTTTGGGTTTTTTTTGGTTGGTTGGTTGGTTGGTTTTTTTGGTTTTTTTTTTAACAGTCAGTTACTTGAATTTCAGCTATTCAAAATTCCAGACCAGCAACAGCGGCAGATGAAACATTTCACTCATCCTCTGTTTTCTTACAAAACTGTATTTTGGCGTGAATGGTGGATCTTATGCTCAACATAAACTAGTGGCACTGCCTGCCTGTACCAGAAATTACCAACTGTAATTTCTGCCCTCCTTTCCTGACCAAAATCCATACAAATGCTGTAACTTAATATCGTTACAAATATTATCACCACTGCTTGTGCCAATCAGTAAAATGCAAGAAACAGAAGATGACAATCTCTTCATAAAACTCTCCTCAATGCTAGAACTCTCCTGGTAAGATCACTTTTGCACAGATGCATAGCCTATCTGGATATACAGCTAGAAGATCCCAGGATCCACAGATATGCCTTTAACAGCTGGTCCATTCTGAAAAATGAACATCTAGAGTAAACGTAAATGAATATTTTAGAGACAGTCTTGAAAACCTCCCTTAAATTGTATCAGATCACATAAGAAACCCTGGAGAAAAGATTCTGAACCGAAATATTTTGAGGCAACACTACTATCACATGCAGACTTTGGAAAAAGTGCTTGCAGACAACTGAAATCCAAGAGGATGAGAAAACTGCTAGAGAGAACCAGGTAACAGCCATTATCAGAAATTCAGATACTGAAGCAGTACTATTACCCTCTTCACATACCTGTTTGTTCTTGCATGAACACAGAGCCTGCAAAAGTAAGCAGCTATCTCCAACTGAAAAAATGATGGGAGTCGATTAGGATAGACTACATGTGCTAAAGAAGGTAGCTTTCCAAAATGTTAATACATTATACTGCACTAGAAATGCTTTCAAATGTTTCTGAGTTTGATAATGGGCTATGAATTGTCGCCTTAAGGTCATACATATTTCATGTAACTGTAGGTGTAAGTCAGTGGAGAGGAGTAGGTTCCTCCGCCCAGTGACTAACACTTAAATAGACCAAATTGCCTTTCAGAGTTGCACGTTTTTGACTTTGACTGCAGATCGAACCTAAGACAGCTCTGTTCCTAAATTAGGTGCCACGGTTATGAGTACAGCATACCAGGGAAAGAATCCCGAGATCTTGCCTGTGAAGATCATATTTAGACAGCTGAAACCACACCAAACCTTTTATCTGTAAGTATGCTTTTCACTGTGATTATCCCTGTGACTGTTACTATTTATTTTGGAATAAATATAATAGACACATACACCCTTAAAACACATACTGTATACACTTGTACGGTGTAGTATTATCCCACAGCTCAGTTAAACAAAAATCAGCACTTGTTATGCAATAGTGATTGGAATACTTTTATCTATAAAAAAGAAATAACTAGCACCTTGATACTACCGTGTGATACTTACTTAACTACCAGTATTTTCTAGACAAAAATACAAAAGTTTATATGAAGTTTACATAGAGTGCTAAACCACAGGACACGAAGATGGAATGGGAGCATAAGAACATGAGCAAATTACACAGACTGCTTAAACACAAACTTTTCATTTTGGAGACATGGGAAATTCAGATATAGGAGTTTACCAGCACAAATTTCGCAAAATTCAGCCAATGGCTTTCATATGAAGAAGAAAAGATTGACAAATGTTGGTATCTAGCAGCAAAGAATAGAGAGTTATTGAACACTATTAAAAGCAGGAGACAGGACTCGGAAAAAAGAATGCAATGAGAAAGCACAGAGACTTGTATAAATACAGCATTATAAGTAAAGAAGACAGAAGTCATCTATCACCTCCATACCTGAAAGGAACAGTTTAGACAACCGTCTCAACTTTGGTAAATATTTTGCTTGAACTGTACTGTAACGAGCTAGCCATCTACTATCTAGGAGGCTGAACTCACCAGCAAAATACGAAAATTAAAGCCTGGGAGAACAGGCAGCTAGGAGGAGACAAGATACTGGGGTTTTTTTGAGTGATCCAATTATAATTCCCATTCTTGCCTGCAGTTTATAGGACTCACAAGCAGTTGCATGTGACTGATGGCATCTTGAGAGTCTCACTCCTGCTGTGGTCCTGAATGGTAGCACTTTGGCTGACCTGAGGCTTATCATGCCACTGCTGCTTAACAGGTTCAGGGTAGTAAAAGAGGTCCCAGGGCACTTTGCTGGATCAGGAAACCAAAACTGCAGTGCACAGGATCCTCTTAGTAAATCAGTTGTTACAATTTCTAGTGCTAGTGCTAAGAAACACCTGTCTGTATTCTGAAATTTTTATACTGAATTATTGTTGAGGCTTTAGTCTTTTCTATCTCCAAATATCGATCACTGACTTTCCAGAGCAAGAGGATATTAATATAGATAGGGCACTGAACTATCTTGATACTTCTTATCTTCCTATAATGATAGATAGCTTGCAAATTACTCTGCATTGCAGCATGGGAGTTATGTTAGAAGAATCAGGTTCTTGCATTGCTATCATGCGATAGATCATGCTATTGCTCTACAGCCCTGCTGGGAAGTGGCAAAACTTACTGGTTTTCTCACATACAAAACTGAATCTAAAATAACACCTTAAAAACTACAGGATACATCCTGAAATGTTAAGAGCTGTAATAAAAGTAATAACAACAGCTACAGCATGTTCTTAGCAACAGGTAGTATGCTGCATTACCATGGCAACTTCGAAGACAATACTACTGTCATGCTACTCCCATCCCTCTCCCAAAGAAATTACAGCATAAACAAAACCACTTTATCAGTTATTTAAATTGTACTTTTTGGATTCTAGTCTTCTGCTAGGCTCCCAACTACTAAAATAAACATGTATTTAATAATGAACATCTAAGACTTGTATGCTTCCAATTCCATATACACAGATTTCCAAGACAGGTTAAGTAGTTTAACAGCATTACTTTCATTTTTTGTAAAAGAAAAACCACAAATAATCAAGAAGAGGTATAGAGTTCAGCTCTCTAAGAGTAGTAAATTAGGTCAAGCTACTTCTATTGCCAGTGCCCAAAACAAAATTATTTCTTCACTTATAGTTACACCCAGACCTTACGTTACCCAAACTATAAATTTTATTTTCTTAACTGTAATAATGTTCTAGATATAGAACTAGGCCACCAGTTGCTAGGTCACTCTTGATAAGCACCTATAGTTCTAGGCCACTCTTGATCATCTTTGAGAGGTCATGGCAATCAGGAGAGGTTCCTGAAGACTGGAAGAAGGCAAATGTCACTCGTCTTCAAGAAGGGTAAGAAGGAGGACCCAGGGAACTATAGGCCAGTCAGCCTTACCTCAATCCCTGGAAAGGTAATGGAACAGCTCATCCAGAAGGCCATATCTAAGCATATGAAAGACAAGAAAGTCATCAGGGGTAGTCAGCATGGATTCACCAAAGGGAAACCATGCTTAACTAACCTGATTGCCTTCTATGACAGGACAACTGGCTGGAGAAACAAGGGGAGGGCAGTGGATGTTGTATACTTGGACCTGAGCAAGGCTTTTGATACTGTCTCCCATGACATCCTCATTGGCAAACTCAAGAAGTGTAGACTTGATGGTTGTATGGTGAGGTGGACTGAGAACTGGCTGAATGACAGAGCTCAGAGGGTTGTCATCGGTGGTGTGGAATCAAGTTGGAGGCCTGTATCTAGTGGTGTTGCTCTGGGTCCAGTGTTGTTCAACCTACTCATCAATGACTTAGATGAAGGAAGAGAGTGCCTCCTCAGCAAATTTGCTGATGATACTGAACTGGGAGGAGTGTCGGATACACCAGACGGCTGTGCTGCCATACAGAGAGACCTCGACAGGCTGGAGAGATGGGCAGAGAGGAACCTCATGAGGTTCAAAAAGGGAAAGTGCAGGGTCCGGTATATGGGAAGGAATAACTCCAGGCACCAGTACATGTTGGGGCTGACTTCCTGGAACGCAGCCCTGCAGAGAAGGGCCTGCGAGTCCTGGTGGACAACAAGTTAAATACGAGCCAGCAGTGTGCTCTTGTGGCCAGGAAGGCTAAGAGTAGCCGGGGTTGTATTAGGAAGAGTGTTGCCAGCAGGTGGAGAGAGGTTATCCTCCCCCTTTACTCAGCCCTGGTGAGGCCCCACCTGGAGTACTGTGTCCAGTTCTGGGCTCCCCAGTACAGGAAGGACATGGAACTCCTGGAGTGTGTCCAGCAAACGGCAACTAGGATGATTAAAGGACTGGAGCATCTTTCATATGAGGAAAGGCTGAGGGAGCTGGGCCTGTTGAGTCTGGAGAAAAGACGACTGAGAGGGGATCCGATTAATGTTTATAAATATCTAAAGGGAGGGTGTCTAGAGGATGGGGCCAGACCTTTCTCATTTGCACCAAACAATAGGACAAGAGGCAACGGGAATAAAGTGCAGCATAGGAAGTTCCACCTGAACCTAAGGAAGAACCTATTTACTGTGAAGGTGACTGAGCACTGGAACAGGTTGCCCAGAGAGGTTGTGGAATCTCCCTCCCTGGAGATATTAAAAAACTGTCTGGACAAAATCCTGGTTCATGTGCTCTAGGAGCACCCTTGAGCAGGCTGATTAGACTAGATGACTTTCAGAGGTCCCTTCCAACCTCAACCATTCTGTGATACAGCTGCTCTTTCAGAGACTCCTTTGCATGTGCCTGTGTATTGCAGCTTCAAACTGAATTCTCTCAAACATCTACATCTCATTCTTTTACATGGACTTTGAGCATTATCAATGCCTTAAATGCTTCCACTATGAGAACGTAACTGGACACCTTGAATCTCCCAGTGAAGGTTTTGCAGTCGAAGAACAGATTCTTTTTCTACAAAAAGTTGAGGTAATTGTCAAGCATTTATTCAAGCAAGTTTGCTTTACTGTTCTGCATTCTCATTTCTCATATAAGTTTAATATATGTTAAGTGATTTTTATAATTAACATTTTATTTTCCGTTCTACAATTTCCCCAAGAACCATTGTTTGTGAGTATGTGTTACCTGAGCCACAAGGCAACATTCTCATTTTCTGCTAAGGCACTATTACGTAGACAAGCAGAAACTGCTCAATACTGCAATCCACATGTAGCTAATGTAGCCATTGATTAAAATTTTATGTATTACATATACTTAATTTATGTAAAATAACAAATGATATAATGACATAAATATTAATTAAAAAAATCCTGGTAATTCCTAACTGGAATAGAACAAATCGAGCTTGCTTTGGGAAATGTTCAGTAATTTGAGATTAACATTTTTATTTCTGAGAGAGGACTTCTGCAACTAAAAGGTGGGATGGCAATCATAAACCCTAAGCTCATTTCCTTAATTCCAATGGAACAAATAGTTTCCTTTCCCTGCCTCAGTTTTTCACTTCTGTGGTTTGTTTGCCCAGTGAGTTCCCTAACTCAGGGCCTCAGTGATTCAAGAGCATCTTGTACCTGCAGTCCTGGTCCTGGTTGCCACATTTCCATAATACAAAAACTAATGATCTCTGCTTTTTGTACTAGCAACAGTTAAGTTAGACAACATTAGAAAAAAAAAATGAATGCAGAGGGTTTTGTTCATACCATGAAACCAAAATTTGCTGTCAACTCTTAACAGAACACTTAAGGAAATTTCCCTCTATTTTCACAGCTTTGCCCATGAGATTTCTATATGTTCCCTCTCCAATGAAACTATAAAAGATCTGTGTTCAAAACTGTAAGTAGTAGTAGAGCAATTACCATTATAGCAACACATCACCTACTTCTGAAATGCTTAATGTTAGTCAAAACCTAAAGTTTGTCAATAGTTTTTACAGAATGGCAGTTTTGCCTGTGGAGGAGCTGAGCAGGAAAGTGCAAGACCTCTGGGATTTGCTCCCTTTTCCTTTTGTGCTAGAATTGCATGCTTGCCATTCACCTCACACAAGAGGAGATTCAGTTTCTGCTGATTCAGCTTGTCTCTCTGTATACAACACTTCAGTCTAAAGATCGTACAGCACTTGCCCAACCCTTTAAGGTACATCAGTACAATTAAGTGGGATGCAATAAAGTATACGAGTCTCAGTCTTGTGCATTAACCACGGGATGATCCTTCCTCATTAGTTTCTGCACATTCTTCACCTCTTCTCCAGCTCCCCTCTACACTATACACATATATAAATACATATATTTTCCTAACTTGGGTGTGACCCTTCTTCTTTCTCCCCTTCTCTTTGACTCACTGGTAATTCAGCCTCCCCTCTACTCACTGCCTTCTCCTGAGGCTGGAGTACTGTGTGGCTTTGTAGCAGGAAGCCCAGCAGTGTTGGCCTCTTAGTCCTCCCAGGAGTCTTCATGGCTGGGAGAGAGCAATGAAAGGGGGAAGGAGAAGGAAGCACTGAGCGTTGGCTCAGCAGCACAAGAAGGTGCCTGTAATATCTTGCAGGAGTAAACTTTACTCACCACCTGAAGCTTAGCTCTGGTTGACAGCTTTATCTACACATGCGACTGCAGGAACAAATGTTTGAGATTAATGATTTGACTTTTCTTGTACATCGTATGTTGCAATAAATTCTTTTTTGTATTCAAAAGCAGTATCTATGGCAAATAGCTGGACACTTTCTTTCTTACTGGTTTTAAATTCGGTTTAGTTTCTTTGTGGAACATACAAATACCTCCATAACTCAGTGAATTATTGAACAAAAAGGCAAGAGAACTTTGTCCAAAATAAGCACAGGTAACCTTAGCATTATTTGCTTATTCAAGACGAGTATTTCCTGAGCTAGCCCACATTTTATCATTTAATATGTCTTCATCAGAAAATGTTATTTTGATAAAAACCCCTTTTTCTCATAAGAATGTTTTTTTCTTTAAAAAAAAATTAAAATAGCATATATAGATAATATAAATATTCAGAGTGGAACCTTTTTCATTTTGATGCTAGACACAGGAATAAAGTTGCATAAAGTGAAAGCTGAACTTGACTGTCCCACCATTTGGAAATACTCTTTTCCTGTTTTTTTACAGTGTATTTTTCAAATAATTGTTAGGGAAAAAAACCCAAAACACAACAACAAACAAAAAACCCCAAACCTCCAAATCCAAAACCCCAATCTGGCTAGAATTTAGCAAATATGCTACCTCTTGCACTTAAACAATTCACTGATCTGGACCATCCTTCCTATGCACTATGCATTTAAAATTTAAAACTTTAGAAAAGAGTGGCATAAGAGAAAATTCTGGATCAATCTCACCTTACCCAAACACTAGTTTACTCTGTGCCCTTTCCTCTGTTATGGTTCAGTTGCATTAAATATTTACTGTCTAAAGTACAATTAAATAGCAGTTTACCTTCTTTATTCATTACACATTTTTAAGAGAGGTGAGCACGAGCTGTCTCAAAGAAAAATAATTAGCTACATATTTCTGTAATTACAAAACTGTTGATAAACACACCTAATTAGGTGCTTGCCATTGGCAAAGACTGCTACTTCCCCAGAACCTGGTTTTGTGTTTCCCTCGGCTGAGATGTCTGAGCACCGACCGGGACGCCAAGCAGCGGCAGGAGCAGCTGCCGCTCAGGCTTCTTCCCCAGCAGATGTGCTGGCAACTGTGGTGCTGCCCAGCCCATCAAATGCTCAAGCTGCTGCCAGGTAGCCTCTGCCCAACTTGTTCTGGTGAACACGATTTTCTGTCCCAGCACCTTATTCTAGAAACTGCAAAACCTTAATATTTAAAAGGAAGAGCAACTAGCAAGATAAGCAGAGAGGACTAAACACAGCTCACTGTAGCCAGAGCCCCTTTGAATGATCCTTTACATCACCATCTTCTTCCCTCATCCTATAATTATATACACCTAGTCAAGATTTCATGTTGACACCGAAGTTATGAATAGCAAAGTCTGACTTGCATCAAACACTACCCTTTGGGAGGAAATGTCCTCCTCAGGGGAGGGAAACCCTGTCTTGCCCTGGAAAGAGGAACAGATCATGCTTGGCCCCTCACTGAGGGGGATGGGCAGAGCAGGAGAGGGAAAGTATTCTTTTCCTTCCTTGTACTCTGTATGTCCTTCCACAAGTGGGGAAAAAAAATGGTTTTCAGACAGCGAACTACTCACTGCTCAACCTTTGCATCAATACGTGTTTGTTTAATATCTTTCAAAACCATCATGAATGGGCAGAAACATGAACCAACATTGTAGAAATCGTACTACTAATTAATCTGATAACTGGCCTAACGCAGAAGTCTACATTCACACTGGAGCTACACCTAGAAGCCAGATCTGCAATTCAGGCACGCTGCTGGCATAAACTTTGCCAAAGCTTTATCTACTGTGTCAGTGCCAAGAACGCTTCCAGCAGGCACCCCACGCCTCAGGGAGCTTCCCGCGGATGCTGGTGGTCCAGAGCGGGCCAGCATCACATGCCTTCTTGAGGCCAAGACAGCCTGTAAGAACTTCCCATTCAATGTCTTCCAATCACTTCATCATTTAAGAAGTGTCACTAGTAAATGTATTGTGCTACCTATATTACTTCTTATTTGAAGTTAACTAAAAGCCTTGTGTGTTTTCTTACTATTTTCTGTATTTAAAAAACAAAAAAAACAAACCAGCAACAAAAATATTACGAATATTTTAAATAATTTTACATGACAAATGCCAATTTATCTCACTGACAGCCTTTTACAACTAGGGCTGAAAACAGAAGCTGGGGCTTTTGTCTCCTGTGTTTTAACATGTTCTTAGGGAATTAAAATAATTACTAAAGTCTTTCAGAAAGAGAAGGAATCTGCAGTCTAAAACTTCTAATACAACAAACAAACAGATTTGTTTGGGTGGAGCCAAAAAATACTGGAGATGTTTTTATAAATCCCAAAGGATCAATAAACTGTACAAACCAATTTAATTTTGGTTTGTCTCAAAATTCACCTTTAAATTACAGCTTGGCAACCCAAGAGTTCTGTCTTAGACATTAATTGAATAGATTCTTTTATTACAATTCAGCTTCTCAGGCTCCTCCTCAAATAGTATTTTAAGGGGGTAAGAGCAAGACAGCACTAGAGCAATACAGAGAGTATTTTCTCTTCACAAATCCTTGTAAATTCCAACAGAGAATAACTCTGGCAGATCCTTTTTTTGGCATGTGTGTGTGAAGGCATACAAAAAGTATCTCCCAGATCATCATACTCTTGTGCAATTCATACTAAGCAGAACTTTTTTTCTTTTCTTTTCTTTTTTTCCCCTGGGAATTGCAGGGCATGACATAAAAAAAAGCAGAAGTCATTGTCTTTTTCTTCAGAGCAGATCAGCTTGAATAAACATTGAGTACATCTTAAAGTAACATCCAGAAAAAAGTTGTGTTTTTCCTACACTCTACCTTAACAGTATATTCAATAGCTAACGGTTACCAAACAAAAATCAAGAACTGTATGAAAAATAATCTCAATTAGTTAGACTCTGCTTACAAATAATATCTAATGCAAAGGTTCTGCAAATTAGCTTTTGAATTTATTACAGAAAAGCAATTCAGAAACTCTGCTAGAAAACTCTCAAGAACATTCCAACCCCAATATCTGTCTAGGTCTCATCAAACCAGTGAAACACTTACCTAAACTCTTGAAAACACAACCTAAACTCTTGAAAATTCTGAAAAAGTTAAATTTTAATTTGGTTCTACAATGAAGAGAAAGTCCAAGAAGACTTGTAAAAATCAGCTCATCGTTATTACACTACTAAAGAACGTAATAAAATTCTGTCTCTAGTTGTAAAACTGACTAATACCAGATATATATTACTGGGAAAAATGCTGTTCTCTGTTAGTTCCCATGCAAGCATAGCAAGGTAATGTACACTGTATTCATGGATATTCAAACACAGATCCTATATCAACTACATGGAGGAAAACATTGATTAAAATTCTACCAGCTGACAGAAGTGTGTCTAAAATTCTAATGAAGGATGTCTATTCCGGTTCACCTTAAAGTAAGCTTCCTGTATTATTCTTCCCCAAAACCTAATGGCTGAGTAATTCTCTCTCCAGAATGCAACAGGATCCATTGCAGCACAAAGGGATTGTTATAGAGAAAAATAAACCACTCCTTCCAGCACCATCTTATTTGTTTGGCAAGTATAATGCAGCTGTGAGGTCATACTTCAGGCTTGTTGTTTCAGTATGAGATGTTCCTATTCTCTCTGTTCTTATGAAATAAAGCTCAGCAAATGTTTTTTTTTTCTTAGATCTAGGAGGAACATTTTTTCCTAGATCTCAGGTACCAAGTACTGGTGCATTCAGTCCTTGTATTGGCTGCTGCAGTTCCTCTGAGATCTGCGGGCACATCTCCAGGTGTCTCAGCAGCCTCGGACGAAGACGGTTTCTGGGAAGAAAGACCTCATGTGTTGATCTGGGGTGGTGTTGGGAGTAACAAGAAGAAAAGGATAGGTTGCCCTGAGCCTTCCATGGAAGAAACAGCCCAGTTGGTGTTCTCCTAGTCCCCTGGGGCAGAGGCAGCAGTCAGTGCTCCCAAATCTTTGTTTTTCAGAAACTGAGCAGCTGCATCTGCATTTGGATGATGCAGTTTGCAGATGCTGCAAGAACCACTGCGGTCAGTGAAAGAACAAAAGTAATTGGAGGGGATGGGAGGTGGAAACAACCTCCTGCAAACAGGGTGCTATCATAAGTATAAAGACACACTATTCTATTTGCATATTACTGAGGAGACTTGACATTTCAGATCAGAAACTGAGTTGGAAATTGCAACTCGAAAAAAATCACATGTATTCAAGACCTTGGTGCAGCAGTCACATAACTGTGTCCCCTGAAAACAAACACTGACACTGCACTCCTAGGGCAGTCATGTCAGGCTGCAAAGACAATTCAGCAGAGATCAATATACTTTTCAAAAAATAGATCCAAAATTCACTTAACAATTTTTTCCCCAGTCAGGTAAAAACCTGGAGCAGAACAGATAGATATTGCAAGAAATTGAGATTAATATTTGCTTTCTAAAATGAAATATATGTAGCTGTTACTAAGAAGTAAGCCTTGCATCCATCCTCAACATACTAACACATACAAAGGAAAAATACTATACTGGAATTCAGAAGAGTCTGGCCACAGAATGTTTGTCCTTCAGATAGATTCCACCCCCCCCTCCCCCCCCCGCTCTTTTTTTTTAATTGGTCTAATCTGATGAGATACATGATGGAGAAACTGAACTAAGTTTTAGCAAATGGCGGGTTTTGGTAGGGTAGGAAATTATTGCTTTGAGCAACAATTTGTCTAGCAGTTGTAAAAGGTAGGATATCAGATTAAAATGAGCTTTTGGAGAAAAGCATAGGTAGCTAAACCAGAATAGTACACAGGCTGTTATTTTACTTTCTCGCACAACTACAAGGCACTGTTAAAAGCAGCAGCTTTGCCAACAACCTCTGTAGCACTACTTACCATCGTCAGAAAATGTGAATGATCATAAAGAGAAATAGCAGCTATGGAGTACAAATCTTATCTTCACACTACATTTAGGACAGGGTTGAGGGAGCAGAGGGAGACCAAATGCAACTATTCTACATCTTTCCCCACTGCTTAGTTCAAACTTCTTTCCTTGATTTTTTTTGTCCCATGCGATTTTCTATTGAAATCAAAAAGATTTTAGCTCTCATTAAATCCTATGTCATCTAATCAATAGTGGAGCATGTAGTGTTATGAGAAATTTTCTATAAATACTAACATTACATATGGTGAAAATAAACACACTGAAAACCCACTCCTACACCACAGGGTATCTTCAAGTATCTTCAGATTATTTCACACCCTACTCCTTGCAGGGCAATATATTCCCTGACCAAAACAGGCTTACATGTTTGATAGATTCTGAGAAGAAATGCTTTAAGAATCTTATTTCCCTAATTTTAACAACAGCAATAAATAGGACAGGTGTGAAATATATTAAATTTACTGAAAGTTATTCTGTACATCTGAGAAAGCTTCATCTTTACCCATTCTTCAAAGACTTTTATTATTTTAAACAGTAAAATAAACTTTCAATAAGACCTTGTGTTTTCCTGTCACATTATTAAGAATTCTTACCCCGCTTAATGAATTTGAGGGTTTTTTTCCCCTCCCAGTGTAATTTTTTCAAAATAGCAGGCACTTAATATTTCAGATTTATCATAATTAATTTTAGACGCAAAGACTGTCAACAATATGTGTTTGCTATTCTATTGATTTTAAAAGGAAAAGTGGGTTTGTATAACCAGCCCTATATCTTCAGTCTGGCAAACTATCTGCTCTGTCTGTGAGCAGCCCTTTAGTTTGGAAGTTCCTGCCTAATTGCTGCAGACAGATGTTTTCCTGCTGTAGTTGTAGACACCACGGAGGCTCCTGCCACGCTAATTAACCAGCTTAAACGTGTTCCTTTCCTTAATTCAAAAGCCTAAAACTCCTTATACACAGCAGAAACACCAGCTCTCACCTTTACCCCCAAAGCCACAATTTCCTAAATGCAGTGTTTCTAAATATGCTCTCTAGCTGCTCATTGGGATTTTCTTGTTTCTTTAACAAGGTCTCATCATCTTTTACTTCTCCTTTATGTTTTTGCCTTAAAATGCATTATAGCAAGGAAGGCCCAGCCAGCTCCCACCTTTGTTTACCACTCTGCTGTACATCCCACCCACAAGATCCTTTCCTCTTTTCTTTTTTTTTTTTTTTTTTTGCCTTCTTTTCCCAACATGTGGAAATTCAGCCTAGCTTGGTGACAAAGATGCTTAAACTCTCCTCACCCAAGCAGTGGTCTCCTTTTCAGATGGTTTTGGGCAACTACTCTGAGAGACCTGCATTGTACTATAATTGCCAGGGACTACTTCTCACTAAAGTAGCCTGGAACAATTTCTGCAACACTCTTTGTCCTCCACACAAGTCGGAAGACTCTAGCTCTCTCTGGAATTTTATTGAATTCAAGAAGAGCCTATGCAGTCTCCATCCTCAGAGGTTCCCAAGACCTGACTGGGTAAAGCCCTGAGCAACCAGGTCTGAGCTCACTGCTGAGCTGGCTTGGACCAGCAGGTTGGACTGGAGACCTTTGGAAGTCCCTTCCTTCTCTGTGTTTCTGGGGATTTTAACTCAATGTTGTGACTTGGGGCCTGTTTGAGGGTAGAGGACAGCAGAGTTTCAGGCAGATCCATGTGATTCTTTACTGCTGCAGCTCTTTGTGGGAAAGGAAAAAAACATCTTACATTTAACATTTAACGTGATCTTCCTGCTCCACTTGGGGAGATGTTTAAGTTACTATTCTGTTCCATAGATTTGTATAGCCTCCATATTCTCTGAGAGTTCTGCCCCAATGTTTCTCCATATTCTCCAGGTCACTGGCCCCACTAATCATTCTTTCTACATCACATTTAATCCCACCAAATCTCATTTCCACTGAAGATTTTGAGAGAGTTCATTTCTGAGATTAACCTATTGAGCTATATCTGGTAGCAATGTCAATTTATTTTTCACCTTTGCTTTGTCATGAATCATAGCATGGTTTGGGTTGGAACGGACCTTTAAAGGTCATCTAGTCCCATCACCCCCCTGCAGTGAGCAGGGACATCTTCAACTAGATCAGGCTGCTCAGAGCCCTGTCCAGCCTGACCTTGAATGTTTCCATGGATGGGGCTTCTACCACCTCTCTGGGCAACCTGTGCCAGTGCTTCACCAGCCTCATTGTAAAAAATGTCTTCCTTACATCTAGTCTAAATCTACTCTTTTTTAGTTTAAAACCATTACCCCTTGTCCTATCGCTACAGGCCCTGCTAAAAAGTCTGTCCCCCTTCAAGTACTGAAAGGCCGCAATAAGGTCTCTCCAGAGCCTTCCCTTCTCCAGGCTGAACAGCCCCAACTGTCTCAGCCTCTCTTCAAAGGAGACGTGCTCCAGCCCTCTGATAATTTTTGTGGCTTTTCTCTGGACCCACTACAACAAGTCCATGTCTTTCTTGTGCGGTGTGAAGCAGAACAATATCTTGAACCCTACAAACCTCACCTGTAAGTTAATGTTTTCCTCTCTGCATTTCTTTCAGGGAAGCTGCTTTTCAAACTGTCCCCTGCTCCTCTGGTCGCCGTGCAGAGCAGAGGCAGTCAGCAGGTTGCAGGCAGCCCAGGCAGGTGCAGCACCATGCACCACCTGCTCCAGTGCAGGTCAAGGTCCAGGCAGCTATTTGTGACCCATCATAGATTTTCTCCGCATCAAACATGCCTCTTCTCCTCCCTTACCATTCATTTTTTCTGTTTGTTGATGCTTCCTTCTATGTTCTGGGTTCAGACAGTACAGAAAAATGCCACTTTAATATCTATTCAGCTGCATCGGGAATGGAATAGGCCAGAAATCCTGCACTTCGGTGTTAACCTCTGCTCAGAACCATTGAACCGTTAGGCTGCCAAATTCCTGACAAGAATGTTATTGTTATTTAAACCCTATCTTCTCATCTACAAGACCTTACTTGAAGTTCTGTAATTGCGTCTTGGGGACACATTTCACACCACAATGTAGCCTCATGTTCTCTGAGCCAGTGAACCTTTTTTTTGGCCCTGCAAGGTGATAGGCCTTCAACAAAGGGCAGGTGGGTGGGTGGTGGTGTTCCAGGTCTCAGCCCCTGTCACTCTCTTAATTGTTCAGATTTTATTTATGTTTTGATTTTTTAGTAGTTTTCCCACAGACTCTTGCACATACTCATTAAACTGTTGAGGCACATGCAAAATCTTGCTGTATAGAATGCCTACATCTTGTTTCCCAGATATTTCTCACCTAGGGGTGTCTAAAGAGCAACTAGTCAGCAGCAGGACAAAGTTTTGAGCAACAGTTTCCTTAACCAATACAACTACTGAAATTCACTACGTATGTTTGCAGAAATAATTCAAATCTTGTAAGAAAAGTTCCTTCTCCTACTCCCTCATCTGAGTTGCCTGACACCGAATCAATACTTCGTAACCGGAGCTAATCAGCTAGGCAGATTTACACCAGTAATTTACAAGACTTTGAAAAAGAAAACATTCTCAGGTTCCACTTGGGCATTTGGCATCTTTCATACAACTTGCCATCGTAAGACATTACACCATGCTTTGATCTGTGAAGTCTCCCATGCATTAAGTGATTTTTAGAATGAAACTGCTTCAGAGCACATGATTTATTTTTTTTTTTAATCCCACAGTTAAAATTACATGCTTTAAAACCCTGAAATAGATTATATGTGTGATGTATCCAACAGCAAAACCAGTAAAGATGAATACAATAGTCTCACCTTAGGCTAGAATTCAAAGACAATTCAAGGTAGCATCTGGAGAGACTGGTACTGAAGTAACAGGTATTTTACTCAGCATAGTCAAGTCATCTCTACTCTTGTCTATATTATCCAATAGTTTTTGTCCCTGAACTCCCTCCAGTGTTTTATTACTGCAAATATTTGTGTGGCAGCCATGATGAAAACTGACCCATCTGTAAAGGAACAAAAGCAGTCCAGTGAAAATTCGGTTCCCTCAGCCACATCAGTTTCCCAATTATCACTTGGCACCAGCACAGCAATGAGAACCAGTGAAGTGAACATCACCACTAGAAACATTTACATGGCAATTCTGCCCCGGTGTAAAACTCAAGTATTTCGTCCTTGTTTTTTGTTTGTTTGTTTGGGGGTTTTTTGTTTGAGTTGGTTTTTGTTTGTTTGTTTGTTTTAAACTGCAGGATAGATCACAAACATTAATTTTTCTAAAGACAACTATTAATGCACAGCAATGAACCAGGACTTCTCTGAAGGCTATATTGGCAAAGCAACAAGTAGCAAAGTTGGCCATTAATTAAATCAGACTGGTATAGCATTTGAGCAGCCAGGTGACTGAACAATCCTTCAATGGGAAGAAGAGCAAATCATAAAAAAAAAAATAAAAATTTGCAAACATTTAAAATATATAATTATGTATACTAATATAGATTTAAACACCTTTTAAAGATTTTTAAGATGTCTCCCACAGCAGTGAGCTGATGAGGTAGTCAAAATTATTTCAGTGTAAATTTTTTTATGAAGGGAAAAAAGGGTTTAAACACTGCAAATATTTCAGGAACATGCCCCTTTCCCAAAATTTTATTTTACAATGCGATTCTAAGATGAAAGAGTTTGACAAAAGATTGAAATCAGGAAAACAAACTCTCCTTTTACTCTCTTGGTTACACTTTTCCTTAATGGGAAAACAGATGTTTGAGGATAAATTGAAAGAAAACACATATGCCCTGACCCTGTTATGTCTCCAAGAAAGGCCAAAGATGTTTTATGTGACTAATGATTAAGATCATAAAATATGCAGTTTCTTCAACTAGTATTGTTAGGGGTTGCTTTCCTTTGCAAAGCCTTCTACAAGTGGTCAGATGGATCCTGGCCAGTCCAAAATACAGGAAGAACACCAGTCTTTTCCAGTTAATGCAAGCAAGGCATCAATGTACCCTATACTCAGTTAATTCCCATATAGTTGTTAAATATAAAATCCATTTCACGGATGGGAAACAGATGCTGGAAACTGAAACTGACTTCTGAGGACCCAAGGTTTTTAAACCATCAAGTCCAAACTCCTTCATATCAAACATTGCTCATCCTTCACCTGACTATTAATTAGAAGATTTAGTTTAAGCTAAGATATTTTGGTGTCCAAGAGACTTCTCCACTTTAGGACAAAGGTGGAGAACAGGGTGTCACCTCAGGTTTTCAGTACCCGTCATCCCTACAACAGGTAGATAAGTGATGTGCCCAGATGATTGCAACAGATGAACAAACAAAAAAACATCATTACCTCCACATGTGACTTGTTTTAAAGTAAATTAATGTTGAAACTGAAAAAGGTCCTGTATTTATACTCAGGTCACTAAATGATCCTACAACATAGCTCCGAGTTTCCATGACACAAAATGTCACTAGAACATACAGAGCAAGGTGCAGGGCTGGACCTGGTTTTTTGGATTCTCCTAACGCAGTTTAATGGAGGGGTGGCTCCTGGCTCTGGGCTCTGGTCCACAAACCGGCAGAGTAAGTGCCATGTCCTAGTGCCACTTTATTTTTTTCACTTGGATGCAATAAAAGGTGAGTCTAATTGCAGGTGCAGTTGAAATCCTCCATGTATCAGGTCAATGCACACTGCCCTATAGTAATTTTTCACAATCTGTAAGGCAGAGGCAGGAGACAAGTGGTATTAACTAAAAACTTCTCATAACTAAGGAAAGTGCTGATACAGAGAACTGAAAAATCAGATGAAAATTAACAGAATAGTCAGAAGCAAATGGCACTATGTCCTTGAAGCAAGGGAGCACTCAACTAGCATCTATTCCATATTCATAAGCTATGGATAATTATCTCTTACTAGAGTTTTGAACCTCAGCTTACTAAATCTCATTAAACCTTCTCAGAACTCAGTATAAATACCACTGTAGAAACACGATGTCTTTCCTCTATGGGAGGTATTAGTCCTGAGGAGGTCATATTGCTAAGTAGAAAAGAAGTCACTCTGAAAAAGAACTTGCATGTTGGCTGAAGCAAGACAACAGACTGCAGTCAGTATATACAGTACAGACACCAAATGGCTGCAACGTACCCAGTAACAGGTTATCGAACAACTACACAAAATGAAAACGGTAACGTACATGCACACCTCAAATACGTAGCAGGCACAGAAATGCTGCAGTACAGATGGCTGCTCTAAAAGATGTAAATGCAAACAAAGCACCCTGCTGCCTAGAACATGATGTTCTTGAGCTTGTCACGGCCGGTGTGACAAAATATCTAATTTGTTAGGTATGAAAGATGATATGCAATTACTTCTTCACAGCTCTACAGTAGGTCCAACATCTTTCCTCCTTTGTGTGAAAAATCTATTACAGTCGACTCTGAGCCTCCATAATTGTTCTCCATTAGTAATGATTTACATGATATAACAGCTGTCATTGAATGTCAAGGTAATTTCCCTGTTTTCTTTCTTTGAATCCTTTTAAAATTCTAGTTTAAAGGAGTACCTACTGTAAACATGTTCTAACAGAGGAGACTGCTAAAGAGAAAAGAAAACCCTAAAGGACATGTGGATATAAACTATCACAGACATGAGACAGTAATTTTGAAATATCTTGTCATTGCAGAATTGACATTAATCAGTTCTAGCTATGAAGACTTTGTATTTCCTTCTGCACCCAAGGAAACATCGTGAGGAGTGAAGAATTCCATTCTCTTATCTGACAATGGCACCAGGACAGGGTGGAACAATCTGTCACTCCAGTTGGAAAGTCAGTAACGTTATGTTTTTAATTCATGTTGCTTTAGTGCTTATCAAAAAACCTGATGGTTATTTTCATAAAAGGCACTCCTGAGGATTACATGACAAAAGTGGCTTTAAGTTCTACAGGCCTGAAAACTGCCTGCAAGAGAATAAGCCATGAGTTGCCTCTAATTTCCAGCTGCAAGCCTGGAGAAGAAGCAGGCGCTGGCAATGTAGGCTGCCTCCAACACCAGTCCTGCTGCTGGAGGAGAGAGGCACGTTGGTCCATGACATGGTAAGCTGGCAGAGCAGCATACAGCTAAAATGTCCTGGCTGTACACATGCCTGTGAGATACCGTACCCAAAAAAGATGTAGCGTAAGCATTCTCTCATCAAAGGAGCTGTTCTAGATTACATGGGATAGACCTGAACTTGGTGGGTACAAGAACACAGGCTGCAGGTACAGCTTCTCGGTGGGCATGACTGATGTGACTGATTATGGTGGTGTTTGCAACAGATGTGTTAAGAGTGCCTTCTCAAACCCTAGAGACACAAGTTATGACCTGCATTTCTTATTGACAAGTGTAATCAATACGTTCGACAGACCGCACTGACTTCGAATCAGGAAGATTAAGATTCTGAAAGAAATACATATGCTTTATAATGCCATTTAGATATGGAAACTGAACAGTTTGGCAAATCATAAAAGACAAGAAGAACGTATTGGTTGACACAATCGGACCACTGCTTTTAAAATTGGTTCTAAAGCAGATTTAGACCTTTGCTGATTTTTTAGTATGGTGAGCTCTTTAATTTACACTTACTAAAGATTATTCAGGAACTACTTATGAAAGCATAAGTGAACTTAAAAAGGAGTAAGATCCATTGGAAATCTGCCCGGGGTAGATTTGTTTTCAGTTTGAATAATCCATCTTTCTCCCAAACACAAGTCCCATTGATTATCACTATGGAGGAAATCTGCTTTGCTTTAAAACGTAATTAAGAATAAGTTGGTTTGTGTTCACTTTTCTGTAGCCAAGTCTCCATATCATAAAACAACCGCTACCATTTACACTACTGAGTGAACTTCTCGTGGAGATTAGCAGGGAGTTTTGAGGGCTCTGCTGGCCCAGAGGATGATGCTCTCTGGTATTCCCAAGGATCGCGCTGCGGATCAGGAGAGAATCATGCAGAGGGAGCTAAAAGGGAGCAGCTGCAGCAACCACCGGCCATGCTGTGACTGAATGGAGCAATTCACTCCTAACGGCTCCATGTTGTCCACAATGACCTATCAAGAGTAGCATATCCTCCTTGGAAAAGAGATTTAAAAATCTGTCAAGTAGTAATTTTTCAAATAAAATTAAAGGAACAGTTCCTGGAGGCTTCAGACTACATCAGCCATTGTCCCTAACAACCAAAGTAAGTGGGAAAAATACTGTGATATGATTCTCTGCTGAGGAGGTAGACCAAGAGGAAACTAGAAGGCTAGAACTGTTTTACGCTGTAATTCATTACCAATTAAAACAAAACAGCACCTCCCCAACCACAAAAAGTGAAAAAATATAAACCTTCAACATGGTAGAGATGTTTCCTTAATGCTTTAGCACATGGAAAGAGAATACCATTTCTCCAGAATCAGGAAGCTGTCCAAAATCATGGTCAACAGTTACACACATTAGTATTCAGGAGAAACATTAAAATCATGCTTTAATTGCTAATGATTACTTCATGAGAAGTCAAGTGATAGACAGACATAACTCGGCTAAGAGGAAATTTGCCTTAGTTGTTTTCCTTTTTTCTACTTTTTCTACTTTCCTTTTTTCTTACTTTTTAACATCACACCAAAGGAAGGACACTTGCCCAAGTCAAGAGAGAAGAACATTGCCCAAAAAGCAAAACTCCAGAACCTGTCAACTTTAACAAAATTGCTTTGTCAAGAATTCTAAAAAAACACTTTGTAAACTTTTAGGCAGAAGTGGGGCAAGCCACTTGAGATCCATCTAGGCAAAGTAGCTGTGTACTGTGTCGGGTCCTACTGAGCGTTGGGTCCTGCTGCATTGACTTCTTCTCCAGGACTCAGGCAGGAGAAGGATGAAGGAGAGGGAAGGATTGTTCCCTTTCCCTGCGACTGCAATGGGAAGTGATTGGGGTCAGTAGCAAGAGCTGTATTTCTTTGCCTTCTGCCTGGTTTCTTATGCTTTTGGAGCTGCTGGGCCAGCCCTGCCATGCACGTTGCATCTGTGGGTATGCGAGCACTCCTGGCTGCTCTTACTCTGGCCACATAAGAAGTAAAGGCAGCTTTGCAAAGGGAGGGGACTTAGAAGCTAAGATGTAGGTTCATACTGCCACCAACGTGAGACCTCCCAGGGATCCAACCCAGCCTTCCAATAAAATCTCTGGGGAGGTTAAGTTGCAGAACAGAGAAACTCCCCAGCTCCCCAACTCTCAGCCCCTCCACCCCTCTGAGCTCTCCCAGCCTGTTTCTTCACATACCCATCTGCTTCTCTCAGAGCTTCCACCCCTCTGCATGTCCTGGAAAGTCCCACCAGCCTTTCTCAGCATTTTCTATCCTGAATTTCTTTTACTGGTACCAAAATACAGAGCTCTGCTGCCATCAAAGGTAAGGACAAAAGATGTGTTTCTGTGACTTTGTTCCTGGAGTGGCCAAATCCAGTTTTGCTTTCTCCATCGAGAAACCTTGAGCTGGCTATAGATCAAACCACCATAAACTAACCTCACTGGTGTGCAGCAGAACCTAAAGGCTGAAATACACTTATTTCCCTACTTTAAATACTTAAATGTAAGTATTTGCATGTGAGCTACATGTCTCAGCTCCCATTATAGTCAAAGACATAAATTGGTGGAGCCTAGAAAAGCATTCACTTGACTCAATTTCCACTGGCTACAGCAGGAACTTGCATACGGGAGGAACTTGCATACATAAATTCTATAACTTGAAGAATCTTAACTTGGAGCTGAATCACTGACCCCTAGTGACCAAGAACAAAATTCTCTAGAAGGACAATTCCAGACAAGCTGCAGAGAAAGGAGATAACTAAGTTAAATGTTGGGCATAATTTAGAATAATGTGCAAAATTCTATTAGATTAACCTTAATTTTTGTGGTAGAGATGCGATGAAATATTTGCAAATATTACCTGACACAAAACTAATTGGATTTGAAGGCTATTAGTTCAACAGTACCAAGGGAAAAAAATACATCTAGATAGGTTTTCAACAGGAACCTATTTTCTGGATATTACCCAAGAACAGTTTAGCTTTCACTATGCTTTCTCGTTGTAAATTCATCCTTTCCCAGTCTTAACTCAGGAAAACCATAACATTCTAAAGCTTTTCATAGAAAGCTACGTTTAAACTTGACTAATTAAACTAAACCCCTAGCAACCAACTACTAACAGTGCACAACTATGCTTTGTGAAGTCAAAACTCAGAAATCAGTCATGACCACAGTAATTACATAATAATTGTGGTCAGATTCATTAAGCTACATAGTATGGTGCCCGTATCTGAATATTTTACTACTTATAGCTTACCACAGTTCATTAACTACCATCTCACACATTCGTGAGTAGCAGTATGTGAGATGTTTTCAGGATGTACAAACCCATTCCAAGACAGGAAAACGTCCTTTGTCAGCTTGCCTAAATCTATAAATCTTTGCTATCTAAAACTAGCGAATACTCATTTAAAAGATCCTGTTGTCTTTCCAAATTCAATCCCACAATGTAAATGTAAAAATCACCACTCTTGTGACGTATCTAATACTCCTAATTCACTGCACACACACAGCAGCTATATGCAACATGAGAAAATGAAGATTTTCAACAATAACGGAGTAAAAAAAGGACCTTCTAAATGTGTGTGTGGGAAAAGTGCAATTTGAGTCAATATGATAGTTTACAGCTAACTGAGGAATGCTATGATGGCCTAGATGATGTTCAGTGCATTTTCATATATAGATGAAGTTCTGCTTGCTTAATGGAATTAGTGTTATAATGAACAGCTTTCATTGCCAGAGATATGGTTTTGCTTTAATTCCTTGCTTTTAGGTGGAGTAGGCAATATTTTTGGTCTCAGCAAAGAGTCACAAAGAAAGTTAAGTCACATTTTGGCTGGATTGGAAACACTGAGGCAATAGTCCATCTCACGGTATTTTTGTTCCATTTCCAATAGATTTTAGTTGAAGAACTTTAAAGGGCTATGATAAAATTAAACAAACCTACTATCTTCAGGTCACGAGCAAAATTACTTTAAGACATTTCTCCACAAGCACACAAATTAACATCTATGGCTATGACTATTCCACACACGTAAGGTAGACAGCTAAGGCAGACCACTTATTTTGGTTCAGACCCAGTCAAGGATCACATAAACAGGCCTTGTATGATCCACAGCCTTCATGTCCACAAAATAATATGGAGATAAGACTTCTTTCCAGGCTTTTGTGTAAGCATACATTTCAACTAGTGTGGGACAGACCCAGAAACTGTACAGGAAACAAGTAAAGTGCTAGAAAAAACAAAAAGCAAAGGAAACTTTCCTCCAGGTTTCAGACGACACTATTCTCAGTATGTGGTTTATCTGTCTTTTGGGGTTCCCCCAGCAATTTCTAAGAAAGGGTTCTAAAATAAGGAACATTAGAACATAATATATTTGAACCACGGCAACAGAAAACTGCATTTCAATACAAATTTTGGAAAGGCGCCTCTTGTGACAGCAAACAATTACATTCCTCTGCTTTTCTAGATTTTTCTGAAACTCTGTGACAGAAATGGCAGATTTTAAAAAGTGCTGACATACTGACAAGTTATCTCCAGTTAATTACAATCTGCCTTTGCTTTAACTCATGAATATTTTTATTACAAATTTTATTCTTTAGAGTGTATCAGGATGAGAGAAAGTAAGTAAGAATTGTAAGGGAGGAAAGCTTAAGTCGTTTCTTGACTATTTTCTGTGATTCTCACCTTCATGCTCAACAGAACTCTATAGAGAGAATGGTGATATTCTCATCACTGCTGCAGAGAGAGATAGGCGCATGCTGTGCTCTTCTGCAGAGATTTTTTTCTAATTCTTCCTGCTCTTGTTTTCAATCTAAAGCAAATTCTACACTTAGTAGATACCTATGACCACTCATCATTAGTTTCTGAAGTTCATGGCTCAGTAACAAAACCTCTCATTAGAAGAAGGAACTTTTTCTCTCATCAGGATGTTTTTCCACCTCTGGCCTCCTGCATTTCCTTCATTCCTCCGCCTGTCTTTTCAAGGGAGATGTATAAAGTTAAAAATATACAACACTGGACACTCTTAAAACCTATTTAGTGCCAACAGTCACTTTTGTGCATGAACTCTGCACCCCAGCATTAGCAGCATGGTGGAGACCACGGGGCACCACCTGAGAGGGCAGGAGCCTTCTCCCACCCGACAAGCTGTGTAAATGTGTGTTTACTGCACAGGTGACAAAGTTTTTGACAGCTCATGGATGATTACAATCTCCAAGAACCTGGAATGTACCTCTTTTTAAGCAGAAGGAAAATGATGGGTAAATAAAGCAAATTCACGCTTACCGTTTAGCAACAGCTTTTCCCTTTTCAAGATTGCAGTTTGGTAATCTTCCTGTCAAAAGCTGTTTATTTCACACTTTGCTGCTCAAAGCCCTGCTACTCCGCCCTTGCCGCCTCCTCCTGTGCTTCAAATATAACAAAAGGTAACTTTCTTTCCTTATTTTTGTGTAATTGATTAACGTGAAGGATGTGTACTTTCCATTTAAAGCCTTCTTTATACAAGTTTGAAGTACCATGTCTTAGATATAAGCATTAGGTATTTATTAGATATAAACAAAAATATTCTCGAACTTGACACTCGAAACAAAAAATTCTCCCTTCCCCTACACCTCTCTGTTCTCCAAGCTACCGTATTATTTGCTGTACTAAGCTTCTAACCTTAAGAGACTGTTCGCATTGGTAAATACAGTGCAAGCTTCCAACTGTATTAGCATCCAGCACATCTGCTTGCCTAAAAGCTTTCCTTTTGCTGTATTTCATTAGACACAGAATCATGCAGTGAGGTGAAACAGATTTGGAAATATAATGTTCATGCTTTCAGGCTGGGCACATCATCCAGACCATGATGAGATGTTACAACTGTACTTTCAGAATTTCAGGACAGAAATAAGAGCTAATTGGATAGGACTGGCTCTCTCATGCACTCAGCCACTCTTTGGCAATGCTCTGAAACTCCAGCTTTTCCTTTCTAACAGTTGCTTCCCACATCCAGTCATGGTAAGTTGTTGGACTCTTAGGAAACAACCAAAATCAGCTTGCTTGGACTGACATTTTGAAAATTCAAAGCCATGAAAAGCATTCACAGCTCAGAGTGATCCAATGGTCAGAAAGGACAGGAGTGGAGAACGCAGCCTAATGCTTTTCTGTGCCAGCCCTGGTTTGATCCCATGCTACCCTAAAAAACCTTCAGTCTCAAACTCAGTATAGCCCTAGATCTGCAGGTCAGACAGACCTGAAATGCATACAAACTCCCCAGACAAAGGGCAGAATAAAACTGAATTTTGACCAAGCAAGTGTATTTATCCAAAATTTATTTTTTTTTTTCAATCCTGCCCCAGTCCCTATAGGGTAAGTCAGATTTACAACAGGGTGTTATAACCAAGAATTCGGACCCTGAGCCACTGAATTTCATAACTTTTTCATTTGCACATCTGTGCATAAGTATCACTGCTGCTCCCAACAACTTACTGTTGTGCTCAGTGACAAAATACATAACCTTGAAAAGCCTCACCAACCCCGCATTTCAAAGGCATTTCATAATTGTTTACCTCTTGGCCTGAACAGTAGTACTGTATGTACAAGGCCCCCTTGAACTTGTGTAACTCAAAACTGCTTAGAAACTTTTCCTCAAACGATTCTAATTTCTTCAGGAAAGAAAAGCAAACAATAATTATAACATATTAAAACAAAGGATTTTTGTTAGGGCTTTTTGTTAAAAATAAAAAATTCCTTTTTCTTTTACCCCAGAAAAGGAGTTTTCATTCCTACTTATTTCAAAGGAATGCCTGCAATTTTGCGGTATTATGCAAACTCCAATTAGCAGTCCACAAGGTGTTTTGAAAAACAGTGCCTAATGTGTTACAGACACATTTAATGGCCAACTTCCAACAGCCTGAAAAAACGCCTTTTTTGAAAGAAAGTTTGGGAATTAAGTCACTTCAATTTTACTGGGAAATGCCGATAGAAATAATTCTTCCAACAGTTAATAAAACTTTTTTTTTTTTTTTTTTTAGTTGTTGGTTTATGTTCTCTTACAGGAACAGAGCAGGATATTTGTGGCAGTTGAGCAATTCGGTTTCCTTCAGTCTTTCCTTAAAATTCAGTTCTTGAACTACTTACTGCTGAGCAAAGTGGTTAGTCTTACAAATCATGGTCATTATTTGAGAACAGCAGTTCCAAACACATCTATTGATTATATTTGTTTATTTAGATTTTCTTTTCAGTTTTCTGGAACCTAATAACTGTGGGGTTATTTTCACCTGTACATTGCCTAGCATAATTAGGGCACGGATATCTAGGTTGCACAACACAGCAACCTCCAAGATCAGGGTTTACAATAGTACGAACAGTAAAGGATGGGGAGCACTGTTTATTTTGGGAGTTATCCTGAGCTATCAAGACTATGACTGAGAACACCCTGACTGACATAGCTTATCCCCACTTCAGCAACAAGACCTCACGGATTTAAAATACCCAAAGTAGCACTGACATACAGAAGTGACAGTGATGTTACTGCTCAGTTGCAGTGCTGAGGTTTTATTCCTCCCTTCCTCAGCAGAACTGCAGAAATGTTTTAAAAACACAAAAGTCAGAAGAGAGCTAGAGGACATTATATATATGTGCATTTCAAATGCTTGTGACTATATTATGCCGAGTATTTTATAATCCTTAATTTTTCTTCCCTGCAGAGGAAAAAACCCTCATCCTGTTTTTAGTAATCCTTTACAAGTGATCACACCCCTGCCAACTCCAATAAGCGCACATTTTATTGCTCAATTAGTTCTTTATTTCTATCATGCCTAGGAACAGAAGCTAGATCTTCAAAAGTTTAAACCTTTTTTTTTTTTTGGCTCAGGTTCCATACACACTGTTTCTAAAGCTCCCATCCTTTCTCAGTGACACATAAAAGTTCCTGGTCTCTCCTTTTTCCAGTTTCTAATCATGCCTCAGCTCCTCATGAAACTCCAAGAGGCCCTGGCAGGCTCAGCTCCTTTCTCCCATTCATTTGCTAGCATAAAGTGGAGCAGAGTGGGCCTTACTGGACAGAAGGGAGAAGAAAGCTTTCTTAAAGTCACACTTGAAAGATTTTAATTATCATCAGGATAAACATGAAGGGAACAAGTAGCTTAAACTCTGATCATTTTTTCTGAATTCATAGAATAACATGCATCATAAATTACAGACCAGCAGTCTAGAGATACTGTAAGTGTTTGAAGAGTTGAATTAGACATACTTATGAACTTGTGAGTACTATTTAATTTCTTCAACAACATGTCAAAACTGATAGTTGTGTTGGTTTACCTGAGAAGTCAGCTTTGCTGGCCAACTGCCAATTTACTCTTCGTTGTTTTAAAATTTGCAAAAGGAAAATAGGTATTTTAAAAAATGAAAGCATAAAATATAATCAGTATATAAATGTTATAAATCAGTAAATCAAACGTTTCCGAGGAAGGATCAGAGCTTCAGCTGAGTGATTCTTACTCTATGATTTTTTTACTCTACTTTACTCTATGATTTACTGGGCCTCAAGAAGCCAAAATGGGGTCAGATGGTGAAAAACTTTCCCTTCTGGTTCACTCTGGTTCAGTTTGGGAAATTGTGAGGGGTTGAGTTAGTTACAAAATATGGGGCCCAATCTCTTCTGTTACAACAACCATACTGGTACTGGTCTTGCTAACAGGCCTCTGCTTTCAACGGGAAGACTTTCAGGCAATCGCTAACCTTCAAGTGTAAAGAAGATTAAGTGATGGTACTCAAAGCATTTATTGCTTTATGAAGTAACTGCCATGCTGCTGAAAGTTATGTTTAGCAGAGCATGCAAACACTCTGAGCCTCCCTCAATGCAAAATAAGCCATTTACCCTGACTAATGAACCTGTGGGGCAGAAACTTGAACCTATCGCCATGGTTTCCAAAGTTATCATCCATCTGTAGCCATGCCCTGTGGGCTGGTTTTAGAGGTGAATTGTATAGGGCACTATGAGACAAACCCTGTTTTCACCTCACCAGTACCAGAGATCAGCACTGATGGCAAAGTAAATCCAGAATGAGAAGAGGGCTTGGCCCTCATCTTACCTGTTAACTAACACAGAAGGCTCCCTAAGTCTGTCCAGTTTCAAAGCTAGAAACTCAAAGACAAGATTATAAGCTTTTTCTTGTTGAATTACGGTAGTAAGAAAAGTTGCCACTCTGAGCCTAAATAAAGTGCATTTAGGGCTTGGGCTCTATTTCAAGTTCTTATTAGCTCCTGGAAAGGTGCCACAAGAGCTCAAAATCTCTCCTGCCTGAAGCTGCTTAACTCTGCTTTACAAAGAGGTCTGCATCTGTATGAAAAGAAGACCGTTTTTTTTAATTTCGCATTTGTGGTCCTGCTTAGCTCTGTACAACTATATTCTCAATGTGCTGAGCAGCCGGAGCCAGAGATGCAGGTCTGCTTTCAATCTCCCGTCTTCCTGCAGCCCAGGAAACATAAGCCTCTGCCACACAGCAAGAAGGCACCACCAGACCACCGCTGATCCGATGCACAGGTCACCTGTGACATGTCAACACCGTTAGCTCTGAGCAACTTCTCAGTGCCTCATGCATAATTCATGCTTCCTTAAAGTGGTTTCTGTGTGTATTTTGATGGCTGACACTCCAAGCTCCTTTCTGATCTGTTGCACACTGGAATCTAAGAGCTCTAAAAGCTAACTGACTTCCCCCAGAAGGCATTAAGTTACACACAGAGTCTTTGTTCTCCACCCCCCCAAAAAAAAACCCCAGCACCTTTCCTGTAAACCAGTTCATGCCTTCAGTAGCTAAAAAGGAAATCGAAGAAAGTCACTTCCCTCCCCCAGCCTGCATCTTATAACAGACTCGTACAGAAAACCCATTGCAGTGGTCACCCATCCTCCTCTTGCCTCTCCTAGGTATCCTTTCAAGCAGTGGAGACTGCTCTTTGAAAGCCATCTCTTGCGGTAACAGTTTGCAGGTTGCATTTTCAGAGCCTGTCACTGGTGATTTAAAATAATCACAATCTGCGGCTCCATCAGCTTGACTTCTTGCACCTCTCTCAGCTGGTCATGCTTTCAGGTGTGGCTTTCCACTCAAATCAAGCAGGAAGATACAGTACTTGAGCGAGGTGCAAGAACAGGAGCTGGCAGGCAGCCCCCCTTCCCCCCCCCCTTCATGATTTCTCCCATGTTTCTTAATTTGTGGAAACATCCTGTAAACAGAGACAGCAAAATTAAATATTTGCCCAGCTCCTCCCTGGTTCCATTGTAACTTCTGTGTTTGTAGATTTTCCATTTGATAATAGAGAGAGAGAAGTAACAGAGAAAACAGTTTTAATTCTTCCACCTCCCTTTCCCCTCCAAAAAATAAGTACCCCTGTGCCCAAAGGACAGAATGTCACCTCGTTTGTGCACTGCTGCCTCCTGTTCACCGGCCACCTTCCACCAGCCCCTGTTTCTGTAAGACATCTGTCCACAGCCATCTATTCACCCATATCAAGCCTTAAAGAAATAATTTTCTTATTTCATCCTCAAGGGTGACAGCCTGCAGTGGAAGTGATATACCCCCTTGCTTTCAAATAAGTTTTTGATTTATATAGCACTCAAGTAAAATGGGCTGCTTAGATTTGTGATGTCCTATAGCATTACATAAGTAATGTCTAAGAAGCCATTCTTTCCTCATTTTAGTGCAGCTTATCTTTGTTTTCTTCTTATCCAGTCCGGTTAAATTGCCGTTTTCCTCCTTTCAAAGATTTTAAACCAGTCATCCAACTGTTCTGATTTCCCATGGATTAGTTGCACTACCCCCAACCATCTGTCTGGCATTCATATTTTTTACATGCTTTTCTTCTTACTATCATGCTGCTTCATATTATTTGATCTCTGCTCATTCCACTTCTGCCTCTGTGTGTGGCTCAGACGGCCCTGTGTTATTTTATCAGCCTCCAATGGCAAGAGTAACATGGGACAGATAGACACAGAGTTTTGCTGTTGCATTTCCTACTTGTGCTTGCTCACAAGAGGCTGAGGACCTTCTCTTGATAAAAAGATGTTTCTGGGAACAGGAATGGAACTTTTGAGCAGCAGCATCAAAGCCAAACAAGCTTCTACTGGCAGCACCTTACCAGTTCACCTGGGAAAGCTGCTGACTCCTATAAGCCATATGGTTTTGGTGGTTGCTCTGTTCCAGATCCAGAACATAATGAGATTTCCATAGAAAATTAAGTTTCAGTACCTACTCTCTCCTTCTGGACAAAGGTGAAAGAGAAGCTTCCCCAGGGCAAAGAATATATACCTCCTGGCTGAGACACGTCATTTAAATAGTTGCTGGTTGGTAGCATGGTGTCATCTCAGTAGCTTCATCTATCCTAACTAAGAGAAGCTGTGGGGTGATATCTGGGGAAAAATAGGATTTCTATTGACTTGAGCAGGGAACTAGATATTCATGAGTCATTTCACAAAGCCATTCATACAGTGACAGTGAAAATTGTATTTGTAGGGGAGATTAAGTGTCTGCAGGCTCCAACAGGACAGTTTTCGCTACCATGTGCTGTCTTTTGGTAAAGGAAAGCAGCAGTAAATAAAATTCTGTCTGTAAACAAGGAGGAAAGGGAGCTGGGGACAGGGCATGTCAATCTTCTGCTGAAAGACGTATCAGTGAAAATCTGTGGTGCAGAGAGGTGGAGGATGCAGGAGGGGAAACCTGTAAAAGGCTATCTAAACCAGAGAAGAGGTAAATAAGACTGCAACTGTGGGAGTCAGTTAAGTTGAAGACAGAGGTGTGCATTGCAACAGAAGATAATTAATTTGTAGTGAGGTAGTCAGCCTGGTCATAGTAATTTGGAAAGATGCTCAAAGGCATGGCGGCTGAGGAGTATATGGCAGGACAGACTTTGCAGTAGGAAAGGAGAACAAATGACTGTTAAGAGAAAAGGAGAACTTGAAAATTATGGTGAAAAAGATATCCTGTATCAAACTGGTCCTCTGCCATTCTAACATGGAGGAGAGCTGGACCAGGAGACTGGATCTTCTTTCTGTCTTTTTCTCACCCTCATCTCTTCATCTGATCTAGAGTCAGCATGAAAATAGAAGTCACTAAGTCTAAATGGGAGAACAGGCAAAAAAAAAAAAAAGTTCAGCAGATGACCAGACAAACATGGATTCTCAATTATGATCTAAGTTTCAGTAGCTCTGTCTCTACTTTGTAGTTTTGCTTCTAACTCACGCTGTTAACAAGGTCACATGCAAAACATTTTTCTGTCTGTATGACAAGACAGCTAAGTATAGAGTGCTTTCCTCTTCTAGTCATTTGATCCTATTCAAAACATATAATCTCCCAGGTCTCTGGTCTGTGCGAAGCCAGACATCAGCACATTTTTGGCTACAGGGCACCTACAAAAAGATGAGTGACAGTCTTGTGAGGCTTGTGTTGCAGATTCTGTCAAGGGGCCAACACTTAAATAAGGTACCTTGCATTTTCATTATGAGAATTCCAGCCCATTATTAGCAAAGTTAGTTTAACTTTAAGTCTGTTTTGCCAGCGACTAAGTACATATTTAATGATGTGCATTGCTGGCAATGTGGGAAGGGAAGATCTATTCTATTGCTATTCCACTGGGAAATTAAATGAGCTTGCAGAGTCTGCCTAGTTAGAGGTTATAACTTTATTCAGAATTACATCTCTTTAATGTAATTATGATTTAATAGCTACACACCTTCAGTAGAAGATCACATTTTACAGATCCCATCTTACCACTCTGAAAAACATAACATTGGATTTTGTAAGTAACTTAAGCATTTATTTGACATTAATCAGGTAGCTTCCTAGACACTTAAAGTCAGGCTTGTATCTTAATGAACCAGAACTTCAGACCTAATTATTAGTGACAATCTGAACATCCAGGTCCTACGAAGGATCTGTGAAATCTTGTCAAAGATCATACATTTCTCATGAGTACACCAAGTGGGTAAGCCATGCAGACCACCCAGTGAACACACCCCATTCTAGTTAAGACAGGAAAATCCCTTCCTCCTAATTCTCTTATTTTCTCCCCAGGCAAAACAGGATCTTTAAGTACAGTTCTGTCTTAAGCTACTTAATATTATTTGCTGCACTTCACCTTGCATGCAGTATACTATCTGCACTAGCCAGTTAAGTACTACTATCCCTTTCATTTTTACCATGGTTAAGTTAACTAGCATTGAGGAAGAAACAGAAGATACAATACTGAAACCTTCTGATTACTCATTAAGCTGAGCTAGTATAGTCCTGTAACAGCTTCTCTACCCTCATGCTTGCAGCATGTCTGCAACATGAGTCTCCACGCTGCCATAACTTGAGCTGCTACCCTTGCTATTTTCTGTCACTTTTTCTGAGATCCATGAACTAGGAAAATATGATAATTCACAACTCACAAGAAGGTCCTTAAAAAAAAAAACCACAACAAAAAAAAAAAAGAAGTCTATGAGAGTCAACATACAACTGCACCACTGCATCAAGCCCAGCTTATCTGTCTCACCATGCCCTTGATCCACAGCTGCAATTATGGTTTCCAGTAAGAGAGCTGGACTACCTTACGGAAAAAAGGTGGGGAAAAAGTTGTGCCAGTGCTGATACACAGCTGTGATTGTTGTCTTATTCATGACTGACAAGGAGGAAACTCAGAATGAAACATGCTAGTGCACTGAACAGCATTAAAGAAACTCCTCTCCTTCCAACTCCTATCCTTTGCTAGTCTTCTGTAAGTGCCCGCTGTTCCTCACTGCTCTGCTTTCTACAGAGCTTTCAGCTTGCTGACTCTAAGCAGGATGTTTAAACTGATCTCACTTAGAAGCGTACGCTGCCACTGTCTCACCCAAAAGCCTTGCTCCTCTGCCATTTTAGGGCTATAGTTGTGCAGTAAGTTCTTCTCTGCTCAGTCTCTTTTTGAGTGGTCACAGAAAACAACACACCTCTTTTACACACACTGAACTGGAGTTTAGGAAAGGCCCCGAGCTATTGCCAGTATTAACTTATTCAGTCAGCTTCAGGTCCCAAATGAGATCATGAACTACACGCTCACTAGTGCTTCCAGGAAGAAGAGTAAGCAAGTGTGATAGCTGTGCAGCATGTGTCAAGTTCAGAATCTCTCACACATGTTTTTTTGTTTCTCGCTGTTAATGTGCTTGAACGTCATTTGAATCGTTAAAGTAATATGCAAGCAAGACGTACCGAATTCTTCCCTTCCCGCCCCCTTCTTTTAATGAGACAAACCTGCATACACAACCCAAGATGGATCAAATCTCTTTTCGGCATTTCACAGGAGCCCAGTCTCTCTCACCCCTTTATTCTCCCAGTTCCATTTGGAATTAGAAATGCAATTGCCGAATTACTGTGAAGGCAGCTGTTCCTGAAGTATATGCACTCAGGCTGGAAGCAGGAAATAAGAAATCTTCCATGAAAGCCTATAATTACCAGATTTCTAGCTTAAGTTTTGCACACATGAACTGCTTGGAAGTTGTTTGGATAAGCAAAGTTTGGAACACACAGCTATTTGGATAAGCACCTGGGTGCTTCACTGAACCAGGTCTCCTGATAATCAAGATACATGCATAGATAACCCCCCAAAGACTAACTGCTGCTAACTTTAACTAACAGAAAGCTTGTTCAGAGAAGCACTTATTAGACAAGGAAGAACTTAGCCAACAGCTATTAAAAACAGACTAGTGGCCCATGTACTTCAGGTGTTTTCTGCACCTGTCAAAGTTTTCATGGCTTAAGAAATGTTCTGTGCCTGCATTTTCCAATTGTTCTGTATAATTTTTAATTGAATATTCACCCAGCACATCTGTGCAACACATTAGTTTCTGACTATTTTGCAACATAGTTCTACCAAGCTAAAACTAGTTCCTCCTACTTAAATGAACCTACTTTACAATTTAACTTTCAAGAGTAGTGTTCCAACACTGCTGTGCAGTACTTAGTTTAGAGTTATTCAGGCTGATCTGTAACTCCAGCAGCTCAAAACAAAACATTTGATCTCAAGGTGGTGCTTAAACAACAGGGAATGAAGCAATGCCTGCCACAGCACAGTATGTTCTGAAAACCTTCCAGGATGCTGTTTCATTTCTATCTGCACCTGCACAGAGCATCTGTTAAGTAGGCCTTAGAGTTAATACTTTGCCCTTATCTTAGGTCAGGGATAGCAGGAGAACACTGATAACAACATTTGAAGGGCATTACCTCTACGCAAGCCAAAGCTGGCTTCAGAGGAAAGGATTTTGTACTCTCTCAAGGGAAGCGAAGGAATAAGAGCTGGGGAAGCTTATAGCAATTTCTCCAAATGGTATCCTTAAGAGCACACCTTCCACAGGATTTCACCTCGAAGTACCACTGAACATCGCAGGTTAGAACAAAGGCCGTTCATGTCCATGGAAAGACTTCCCAGCTTCAACGCAATGTGAACCAGGTCCTCAGCTCCCCAGACTGAGGAGTGCTCCCACAAGGCAGCACTGATGAGGATGGCAAATAACCTCTGCCAACTGATTAAAAAAATTTAATTTTCTGAGACAGCCTTGGAGGATGCCTAAATTTCAGGATATTCTGTTCAAAGAGCGATGAAAGGGTTTTACTTACCTCTTTATTGCTACTGTAACAAGGGGCAGATCTGACAGCAAAACCCTCGATGATAAGCCTGCTAAACCCTTGCTGTGTTTGACCTTCCTCTTTGTACACGCCTTAGACCACACTACGTTCAGCTTTGCAGCATCAGGAACTCTCACAGGTTGATGCCTCTTCCTAGCAGGAGACAGGTTAAGACAAGGAACTTCTATGATCTTACAGTGATTTGAGGAGGGGAGAAGGAAAACCATAGCTGGCTGTCCACAGAAGAGACGAAGGAATGCTGATCCAGGAGGTTAGTTAAGAAGAAGGATTTCTTCCTTCTCTCATACAGACTTTGTTTCTTTGTAGCCTTAAAAGTGACAGAAGAAATTTTATGTTGCAAGCTGAGGAAAAAATAAAGAGCTGAGACATTTTTGTCTTGCATTTGCAAGTCTACACCAAGAACCAGTCAAGTACTTAAAAGTTACTGTAATTTATCCTGCAATTAAGCAGGCTAAAATGCTCTTTTTGAACAAGGTTAGGATGCCTTACAACGTTTTTAACAAATAACAAAGCATGTTTCAAGCTGGAAGTCTCAAGAGAGTTTAAGTATTTGCAGTTTTTAGTCCAGACCAAGGGAAGACAGGAAGACTAGCATGTTTTACAGCATCATGGCCAGAACCGGGTGTGTAACTGCTATGAAGAAACAGCCTGAGGTCAGTTGAGTCTTTTCAGTCAACCTAAAGAAGCTGACACCAGTGAGTTCCTGAAGTATGACTCCAATTCACACAAGTTTGCCCATTCGTAAAGATGCTCCTTGGAAATGTTACAGCAGTTAAGCAGCATGTGAGAAATCATAAGTAACGTTATTTAGCGTGTTTTGAATGCACTGCTCTGGGGACGGGTCAGAATAGATCACAGTGGAGAAAACGGTGTCACAGGCACCCTTTTCCTTGCATTGCCTGGTAAGTCAAACTCACATTTCACAAAGTACGCCTACAGAACGCTGTCTAGGATGCATGTCTCCAAGCAAACAGTTTTAAGAAGTATGACAGACCACAAGCTGTACATTTGTTAGGAAGGAATGCTCAAATAGCAAAAGTTGCATACAATGCTCTACTCCTGCTTTAGAAGCATGCAAACTTAGATGCAGTATCAAGCCTCCCACAGTGCATTTTAAACATTTCTCTCACAACATTTAAGCAATACAGAAAATTATCACCACTAGGCAGGCATGGCTAATATCACTGCTGCTTTCTATTGGTTGCTGTCTATCAGTTTAATTCTTCACAGAGTTTTATAAAGCACTTAAGAGTCAAATTACCAAAGATAAAATAAAACTATCAGCTTTAACCATAATGAAACAAGTAAGCATATAAAAAAAGCCCCATTGAAAAGGCTGTTTGTGCTATAGGGCAGTAGCATTTCCTTTAGAAATGCTATTTTTATGTATAAAGCCACATCTTTGGGTTCTGATACTTAGAAGAGCTTTACTGAAAGCAACAGATCTCCCCACCATTTTACAACTTTTGATTTGTCTCTGAGCCCACATAGCAATAAAACCTCTGTCACTTTTCTAGCACACCAGCATCATTACCTTCTGCATGCTGGCCACCATTCAACCTAGGCAACTACATTTTATCTGCTAACTTTATCCTGAAGTCTTAACTCCATATTGTTATCTTTTTCTTTCTGTTGTGGTTGTACATAGTTGAACAGCTGCTGGAAGAGCTTTTCCAAGTATTTCTGCAAACAAATTTTGTTTTCCAACATTCACAATAAAGCAAACAAAAAATGTGCCAGCAAGGCTGAACTGAAAGACCATTCAGAAATTGTTGAGATTTTCAGATAATTTATTTTCTAATGTTTATCCCTGGTCTACCTCTTATTTCCAAATATCCCAAAACCCTAACAAATCCACAACAGAAAATTTACATAAGAATGAAGAAAGAGAGAGTGGGTTACACACTTAAAGATAGAGTTGAGTGAAAATTTTCACCCCCAAAATAAACAGAGAGTTTGGTTGGCAAACACATCAGCTCATTTTGACATGTTCAAAACCAAAGACTTTTAATATTGGTTCAACTTCTCATTCTACATTACATTTTTAAAATAATTCTAAAGAATTATGTTAAAAAAGAACCAGAATTCGAACAGTGACCACGACTTAATGTCTCAAATTTTTTTTTTTTAGATCTTTGAAGCCAATTTTCTAATTAGTAAAGTATTTCAGAAAAAAAAATAACTTCAAATCACATGTATTACTAACCTGTGTTCAGCCAGTAAAGTGGAGAGTTATATTTGAACATTACCTACAGATGTGGTCTGAATTCTAAGTTTTTTATCACTAGGTCTACACTATAGAACACACTATACACACACTGCAGAAGTGGTACCACATACAGTCTAATTTCACTGTTCTTAGTGAGACCATCACACACAGTTCCACTGATTTAACCAGCTCTTCACAAGAATATAGAAGAGCATAAGGGGAAAGGGGAAAAGGGAAACTTCAGAAAGATACAGGAGGCTGCCCTTCTGCCTGCTGTGCATCTCTCAGTAGGACACAAACGAGGCTGTTTTCAGTCTAAGGAATAACACAAGAGACTGGTCAGGCACTAAGACAACGCTATTTGATAGCTCCTGTGCTTTATTTATTGCTGGGATCTACATCTGTGGCACCTACATGCTCAACATAAACTACACAAAATCATGAGCTTTCTAAGCTGTTAGCCAAATTCCCATTTGGTTCTCAGTAATTCACAGATTCAGATTTTAAGCATTTTATGATTATTAATTATTGCAGTGGGACTACAAAAGCATGCACAAGTTTCAAAACATCACAACTAAATATGATTCAGCAAATACACAATGGAACAGGTTGCCCAGAGAAGCTGTGGATGCCCCATCATTGGAAGTGTTCAAGGTCAGGCTGGAGGGGTCTTTGAGCAACCTCCTCTAGTGAAAGATGTCCCTGCCCGTGGCAGGGGGCTGGACTAGATGATCTTCAAAGGTCCCTTCTGACCCAAATCATTCTGTGATTCTATAACTAATGGTGGGAAGGGGAAGCATAAAGTTTATTTTAACACGTGCAACAAAGCTACTTCACAGCATGATAGAAGATGTGAATCGTAAAAGAAAAATGAAGTAGAAGGCATGTTTCCTTGGATACCATGGAAGAACTGAGCCTTTGGGAAGTCTTGTGAATAACTTCAGGGAAAACCTTCAAGCAACCACTGAAGAAGCACACAGATGATTTAACTCTGGCCTCTCTTAACAGGTATATCACAAGATTGCTCAGCGCGCAGGTGTAAGGTTTGAAAGAGCAAGGTCAGTTTGGACAATGGCAAGAAGTCTGAATAAATTACTGAGTTAGGAAGGAGACAGTTGACTGAAGAAGTAAACGGACACACCAATAGTTGGGAAAAATTTTCCTAGCAGCAAACTAATAGGAGTAACGTGTGGTACTGCTTGTTTTTCCTCCTCATAGCAAAGGGACTCATCAGTTAACAATGAGCATGATGCATGCATGAATCAGAACCTACAGTTCTGAGAAAACATCTACAGACAGAAAGAGATAGGTGGAAAAAAACCATTCAGAGTTATTTCAAAAAACCCACAGAGATAAGTGTCTTAAAGGACCTCGATAATTCTAGGTACCACTGCACCTTCTCTGAAAGTCTTGCATGTCTGCACATGTGCAAGACTCAGTACAGAAAGTCTCACTGGAGTTATCCGGGATGATCACTGTAAATTGGAGAGGTTGTTAATGCTCATAAGCAAGACTTGGAGGCAGACTTCTACGCATTCCCTGTTCACGTTTATTTAATATGCAAAGCTGCCGCTGAACTCTAGGAGAGGGTGGTAAGAAAGTTAGGGTCATAAACAGAACACAGTTCCCTCCTAGACATCAACATGGTTTCAGTTAAGAATTATTTTAATAATTCAATTGTAATCATATCAAGACATGCTGTTATTTTATTCAAGTAAAAAGCATTGGCTTGTAAATAATCTGTTTGAAACACTGTAAGGAACAACACTGAATTATACCCATGTCCCACCCAGCGGTTTTCAAACTAATTATGTTCCATTATTGCACTTTTTTACTATCACATGGCCAGTTTAAGTATGTGAAATGGCTTCTGGTACAGCCGGAGAGAGTCTTCACCAAATCACAGTTTTGTGCTGATTTGGTCAGGGATTGAAACAGGGAAAGAAAAAAAAAAAAAAAAAAAAAAAAAAAAAAAGAGTTACTAAGCAACAGCAGGCCAGGAGCAGGAGAAAGGTCTGCAGTCTTAAATGATACTAACTTTAAAAAGCAGTGCAGCAATAAGACAGGGCTCGAGATGTGAATTTTACTGCTTTGTAAGGAAAACAAAATCACTAGAAACCCCAGGCAGGCAGTCTCTGTGAGATCTGGGTTCTTCGTTCATGCCAACTATATGCTGCATGATGCACTGCAAACACTTTTTTGTGGGGAGATTGAGTAGCTTATTCTCAGTACTGAACAAGAAGATGAAAGACCCAGATACATCTCTTTTATTTGAGAGCCCAGGACACACAGACAGCTTTGCTCTGTAGCAGCTCACTACTCAGGAAAGAGGAATGCAACATGAATTACGGCTATATGGGTCCCTAAGACATCACCATCCACAGAATTGACATCATGTCCAGATATAGTTCTTGTTCCCCCTCACCACCTACGGTTAAGGGGGTTGTTCCTTTCTAGAAAGCCAGGCCAAAGCCAAGTCCAATCATGCAGGCTAGGAAAGGGAATTTGCTTAGCTAAATCTCTATTAACATCATCAAGCAAGGCAGAAATCCTGACAGTTTCCTTCCAGAATCCATATCTATTTCCTCCTCTTCTACTGTAAGCAAAGTAGTTTCATGAGGATGTGATAACAGAACATGAGTTATCACATGAACACTTACAAATTTAAATGAAAAAAGCCCTTGATGTGGAAAGTGCTGTGAACTCTGCTACTGAACAATCAACCTTTATTTGCCTAGCTAGCAGTACCTTAGGCAGAAGTTATTTGCTTTAGCTTCACCTGAAAAAAGCCTGATTTCCTATTGAAGTACTGCCTTTTTATAAGTTCTGTAGGTTTGTTTGTTTTTGTTTTTTTTTAAAGGAGCCAAACACATACAAAACACCACACAAACATGAAGCTGAGTACTTCTCACTACTTACTGATTCTTCCAAATGATTATCTTTTCTTCCCATTTTTGCATTCTTTGATTTGGCACTTACTTAAGTATACTAGATTTCAGCATTTACTGGTTTTCCCACATACTCCAATGTACTTAAAGTGACTAAAATGAAACCACAAGAGGGAAAACTACTAGGGTGACTGTTGCTGAGGAGGAAAAACCAGCAACCCAGGTCTGGTTCACTCAAACTGTCTGATGATTCCTACTTAAAGTGATGAGAGTTAGAGTCATCTTCTGCTCTGATTTGTACTGCTGCAAGTCAACTGAGCTTATGAAATAGGATCTGGCACCATGAAGAGGACTGTCCCTTCACAGGATACGAGTAATAGCCACTTGAGTACATTCAAGTTACTCATATCCTGCTAGTGGACTAATCTGTCTCTGTACATTCATGCACAATTTTAGTTGCCTCCAGGAATCTGAAGGCAAATCTCATTTGTTACCTAATGAAACTAATTTCACCAGATATAACACAAGCATACTGAAAAACCACTATTACTCATACATGAGGTGTAACCAGTGCAGCATTTCTTAAGTTCTGTTTGATTAGGGTCCACCTCTGAACACTCACCATTCACCACACAAACCTCAATCTCCCTGGTTGGCTATGGTACATTCCCAGCTGATTTGCTCCTAGTCTTAAAGAGCAATTTGATCTCTCCTTTTTTTATCCACAATACTCTTACTTATTCTTTTAAACTGAAGTGACTCTCAAAGAGTGGGGTGGCAGGTTGTACATTTTCTTCAGAGCCTGAGAACTTACCTTCCCTTTTTCAAAACAGAAGTGAAACAGTTTAACAGCAAACATATGAAATAATGGACATAAGATGACCAACCAGCCAACCCTGGTGGGCATCCAAAAGTGATACATACATACTTACTTACTATTCATGTTTATATATACACACACATACATGCACTTTGAAATATCTGCAACGAGGTTATGCTACATAAGAAATTAAATTATTCTGGTACAAAACACTGTAAATTATAGGTCTTGATAAAGGGTACAGCAGAGGAAGATGAAGACATAACCTTTGAAGGCTGAATGCACCAGAGGAGTTTAGTGACCAGGTTGCAAAGACAAGATAATCCAGAGTTCTGAAGGAATGAGCCAGTTTCAGTAAGTCTATTAAGTCACAGTAGTAAAATAACAGAATAAAAAGTTATCAACTGATACTGAGACAACTGTAGACCTATGAGCCTGATTTCAACACAAGAGGTTTTGAGGGAGGCAAGAAGTTGCCTCCAACAGAAGGCAAGAGATCTTGAACTGTAAACCATGTGGAGCATGGAATAAGATACAGTATCAACTAATCAAAACTACCATGCTAACAGGACAACTCATTTCTACATAATGAAAATACAAAAACTTTAACCTGGACTTCAATAAAGCATTTGACATGGTGCCATCTGGCTCCATGACTATTAGTGAGCTAGGAAGAAAACTGACACACAAGATTTATACTGTTAATAAAAAACCTTGTGCTCTTTAGCCAATAACATACCACGTTCAAAGAGAAAGTAGTGGGATGGAGCAGTATTACTCCAAGAATGGGTCTCAAGTTTTTAATATCGGTAGCTAACAACACACAAATCGCAAGGGTGTCGCGTCGCTTTGCAGATGGGAAGCACGGGAAGATCATGTGAAATGCGCCAAGCACTCAAACATGAGGGTGAAGTTTGGCGGCGTTAAAGGAGAGGCTTAGAAAGCGACAGGGAAAACAAGCGGGGAAGCCCTCGGCGCTGGGGCGGGCCCAGCCACCCCCGCTCCCCCGGCGTCCCCGCACCGCCGCCCC
>NW_010338139.1:0-17764 GCF_000700745.2 Antrostomus carolinensis
CCATCAAACCCACATGTTTCTAATTTAGAGGCAAGGATGTCGTGTGGAATAGTGTCAAACACCTGGCACAAGTCCAAGTAGATGACATCAGTTGCTTTAGCCTTGTCCACCAATGTTGTGACCCCATCATAAAAGGCCACCAGACTGGTCAGGCACAATTTGCCCGTGGTAGAGCCATGCTGGTTAGTAAGACACAAAAGTTTTAAGCTCTTGATGCCTTTGTTTTGTGGAAGGACTGGTAACTGGACAGCTGTTCTCTGAGTTCTGGACCACTGTTTTAGCAGAAAGCTTTGTCATCTTTCTGTGAGCAAGATGAGGATTCATTTCTTGATACTGTTAATTGCATTTGTTTACTGGGACAGTGGTGCTGTTGGACAGATACCAAGTTGTTGCTGCCACACTGTAAACCTTGGGAAGCCTTCTGCAGCTGTTTGCTGAGACAGAAATTGCCACAGTCTTCCCAAAGTTCCCTTCACTGACTGCTGTCCTTCCCCTCTCTACCCAGATTCTCTCAGTCACTCTGCCCTTGGAGCACTGGTCTACTTGTCATGCCTCCAGCCCTCTCTCCAGTCTTCTGACCTCATTCCACTTGGCTTGTGTTGGAGCTTGAGCTGTCTCTTGTATGGCCAGTGTCATTTGCAGAAGCTCTCCATCTAGAAATCAGATTTTGGCCTGTGGGCTTTTCTTCTTTCAACTTTGTTGTCTCAGTGGAATGGTCCTTGTACGGGACTTAAATATATGGTTCCAATCAGAAAAAAGAATATAGCACTAGTGGAGTTTTTGTTTCCTTCAGTTTGATGTCTCTGTGACTCATCTCTGGCAATAAGTTTTGCTTCCTTTGCAGGTTAAAAAATAGCTTTCCGCTGCTGATCAGTAGACAAGATAGAATCCATCATGAAGATTGGCACCTCTCCTTTACGGCTTATCTCAACAACTGTTTATGACTCTCCCTGTTGAGCTGCCACTCGCAGATCACCAAGTACTTTTAATGCCCATAGGGAGGCACAGGTCTTATGTTCACTGAAGAAATGAACAGATGAAAAACATCATCATTTTTACCTCTTCACTCTTGTGGCACATTCACTATTGTTAGTGTGCAACTGCTTTAAAGTGGCCTCCAGCAGCTCTGCTCTGTTGCTGTTACAGAAGCTGTGAGGGGAATTTCCTGTGAGCAGTTTCCCACTGTAGCATGTCTCTGTGCAAAGCAGTGACTTCTTTCAGCTCCAGTGTTAGAGTATCACCTCATTTACAGTACCTCGGTCAATCCTGGACAGGCACTTCTACACTCGTAACACAGGAGCAGAGCTGGTTAGTGAGGTGGAGAAGGTGGGACTGGTGATGGGACTGGTTTCTTAGCTTAGGGAGGGATTAGCCTGTATTTCAGTTCATGCTCTTTACAGATGTTGTAAAAAAGGCAAAATAAGATTTTTGTTCTGATGATTTATTTTTTAGACAGAACAGGAGCAGTGAAGTTCAAGTGGCTTTAATGCTTAAAAAAAAAAAGTAAAGCAACTCGACCTGGTTTTCTCATTAAGATCCCACAGTGCGCTTACAAACTTGTGAGTTCTTCTAGCATGTACTGCCTGGAGGGGTTTTGCCAAGCGGTTAGACATGTATCCAGAGATCCCTGTAGTTGAAATAATTTAGGACATTGCTACTGTGAAATTGGGTGAAGTCTATAACTTGCTTAAACTTTCACAGCTTGACTAGTTTGGACTCTTGCAGCACTTAAGTGTACCAAGCTGAATTACAGCTGGCTTGTAGCCTAGGATTAGACAAGACATTTGTTCCTGCTCTAAAAGGTGATACATTCTTAAGGCTGAGGAATTTAGGTTGCACTACTGTTTAACTAGATTACAGTACTGTCAGCCAGAATAGAGTCCACTGTCACTCTTCTATAGCTGGACTGGCCAAATTCCAGCAGATACAGCTCTTGCATGCAGAATAGAAAAGCTTGTGGTAGTTTACTTGGGGAAAAAAAAAAAACAAAACAGAAAAAAAAAACAACCCTTTTGTGTGTGGCTTTTTTCCTGATCACAAAAACAGGAGAATCTTAACTGAGCTGAAATATATTTAATTTACTCTTTATGTCTGAAGAAAAACTAGAAGTTATGAATGTGGTATTTATGTTCTTGCAGGATGTGTCTGGTACGAATGAAGCAGGAGGGTCGCACAGGAAAATACATGTGTCGCTATATAGTTCACTGCATGTGGGAGGATGTTGAACAGCGTGGTAAGGTGATGGGGGTAAGTCATCTTTGGTGTTGATAATCTTAATGATTCACATCTTTCAATCCTTTTGTAACTTTGCATATCTGAGAAGAATGCCCAAGAATCAACCTTTCGCTGCTTGTTTATTTCTTTCTGAGCTCAAGCTGTTGTGTGGAGCTCTTACTCCTGACCGTTCATTCCTGCAGCTCTACTGGAGCCTGTTGTATTGAGGCACTGACCTTGTCTCTGAAGCTGCACCATGGCCTGGATGAAGATGCTGATTTGTCTGAAAGCAATTAATTTGCCATGTGGTTTGCCATGTGATTGCAGAAGTGGATGCTGCTATAACAGAATGGGCATTTGTGGATAGGAATAAGCAGCTGAGGTAGGGAGAAACGTGACTAGTGCCAAATGTATAATCAGAACTTAAGTCATTCCAGCAGAGCTTTGAGTTGGGGAAGGTCTTGGGAGAGGACATGGCCCGGGCAGCTGACTCAAACTGACCAAAGGGATATTCCATATGATGTCTGCTCAGAAATAAAAGCAAGGGGAACAGAGGGGGAAGGGGGAAGCATTCATTATTTATGATGTTTGTCCTCTGGAGTAACTGCTACGCGTACTGAAGCCCTGCTTCCTGGGAATCTTCTGGACATTGCCTGCTGAAGGGAAGTAGAGAACAAATATTTTGTTCTTCTTTTGCTTCCATGTGTGGCCCTTGCTTTGTGATTCTATTAAACTGCCTTTATCTTGGCCCATGAAAACTTTTTTTTTACCAAGTTATTTTCTCCCCTCCCCATCCTGCTGAGGAGGGGAGTGATAGAGCAGCTTGGTGGACGCCTGATGTCCAGCCAAGGTTAACCCAGCACACACTTCAAGTGGGAAAATCGGGATCTCCTGTGTTGTGGAAAAATAAAACAACTTTTCAGTGATTAAATAGAGGTTTGGCTATGGTGAAATAAATTAGACTGTTAGAGCAGTGACAGTTTTCATGCAGCAGTGATTGTGTATTGTCAAATCTTAGCTGTCAGCAAAATAACTGAGGGCGAGGCTGCTAGGGTATTCCTGTTGGTGACAAACAAGGGAATTAACCAGTGAGTTAGGATTTGGTATACTATCACATTAGTAATTCAAGAAGTTTCACTCTGATCTTTTATTTTGTTAAGTGGTTTTAGAAAGTGTTGATTTTGGTGTAAATTCAGTTATTCCATCGACAGTGGCTTTTTTTTTTTTCCTAGTTGTTGGTAATTCCATAGTTTTACTATGTTACAGTTTGCTTTTAAAGACAAGTCATCCTCTTAATCTTCTTTTGGATTAAATCTAAATTCAGGCATCTTAGAATTTCTTGGTACATTAATGAGCTTACAGAAATTCCAGTATGGGAATCTCCACTTCCCTGGTCAGTTGCCATAAGGCGGTGTGAGTGAGCCTAGACAAATTAGGTGATAGTACCACAGAAAAAGATTGATGAAATAGCTTACACATTTTTCTCCTTATCTAATGCCTTCCATGTTGTATCAGTTTGATTCTCCTTTCTGCAGGAATTAGAGATAGCCCAGATCTTCGTTCCAGATGTAAATTTAAGGCTGCTCTTCTTGAAAAGCAAAACAAACCCAAACAAACCAACAAAAAATCACCCAAACACCCCACCTCCCAAAGCTCCCCCCCAAATCTCTTGAGGGATCTTTTGATTCCATCTGTGCACAGAGAGAATGCTGCTTTGGAACAGAAAATTATTTCTCTGATCCTTTTGACCCTAATTTTGCCTTATGTGAACTAACCTCAAATGCCATCTTGTAGTTTTCCTTGCAGGATTTGCAGCACCAGCAGACAGCAGAGAGAAGCAGAGCTAGCTGTTCCCTACGCTTACAAGCATGCACAACTCAAAAGTGAAGCGTGGTGTAAGCTAGACTTGTATTGAGTTTATTTTCAGTTAAATGTAAGAGAAAAAAAGATAGTACTTACAGTCAGTTCTTTGTAAAGGGAAGCACAGAGTTCCCATTTCTGAAAACTAAACTATTGCTTTGCTCCCCAAAGTTCCCTAAAGTGTAAAAAAACCCCAACTCAACAGTGTCCTTATGTGTTCATCCAGTCTGGAGCCTCAGATGTTAATACACGCATCTTATAATGGCATGGTTGCTGCATGATGCAACTGTAAGGAGCTCTGAAGTTGTGTGCGTGGCACACGTTCTCTGCCTTGGCAGGTTGGGCATCTTTTCAGTTTATCCTTGAGTTTAAATTTTGCCACCTTTGTTTGTAATCATGATCACGCAATGTAATAATAAGCATGCTTAGTTTGCAGTAATGATTCCTGTAATATGCTTTGGACTGTAACCTAGTGTTAACATCGCTTTTATGTGGCAAGAGCTGATGCTTAAACAAAGTATGTACACATTTAAAGGCTTGATCTCAAAAACAGTTACATCTGTGTGTATATTTCATATAGTTTAGCTGCACAGAGGCCCATTGATTTTAATGAGACTCCTTGTGAGAGAACGTGAACTCTTGAGGTAACAGCGAACTAGAGCAGGCAGTGAGGGTGTGTAAGAAATCATAGTGGACTCTCCTAGACTGTAAACTTGGAAAGGAGGACTGTTCTCTTCCCCATAGTGTTTGTGAGGGCGTAGGGCTTTCATAATCTTTTAGTGATTTTTTTTTCCTTTAATCTTTTAATGATTCATAATATTTCAGTTATTATTTTGTCAAGATGAATGAACTTTTTAGTCTCTTCTGGCAGTATTTATTGTATGTTAGATGAAAATAATTTCTGCATTGATGTTTGAAGAAGTTAGCTGTTCCCTTGCTCCTTATCATTGCTGTATTTTCCTTCCTTGGTGCTGGTGATCCCAGCTTAATGTACCACCTCACCCATGCCCCTGCATGGGCAGTTCCTGTTTCTTCCACGATGTTCACTCTTCTGCACTTACTTTCCTCCCCTTCACATGGATGTACCCTGATTGAACTGTCTCACATCTCAGCTTTAGCAATTGCAAGGAGTGTTAAGTGATAAATAAGTAAAGGGCAGTTACCCTAGGTGTTAGGTTCTACTTATTAATCTTGGTGTATTTATCCCTAATGATTCTTTTAAAATGAAGCTGCGTTAATGACAAAGGGTTTGTGAGCTAATTGAGGAATATGTGTAACAGCTATTTATTTTCAAGTAATTAGTCCTGCAATCAGTATATATTCTACTTCCAAAAGATAGTTAAATATAACAAGATAAAAATAGGAGATAAAAAGAAGATTATATTAATGTTCCCCTGTTGATGCTTTCAAATTTCAGAATCTGAGCCCGTCTCAAAAGTAAGTTAAATGAAAAGAAACTTTACTGAATACTTCTAGGGCACTAAGTTATCATCTGCATAGCTCTTAGGAGGTTAGGAAATTCCGTTCCCTGCTTTTTCTCTCATGCAGGGTATCAAAGGTCAGTATTTAACTCCAGTTGCCACATTCCTGTATTGTGGTATAAGTGAGAGAGCACCTGTATAAAATTGCTGCTGGATGCAATTAGTTTTACTTGTTGACAGACAAAGCTGCAGTTCTTCAACTTGTTTCCATATTGAGCAACAATTCCAACACTTGATCCAGAAAATGGATACTATATTCCTGAACTGATATTGGTAGTTTTATTAAAATATACCATCTGCTGTTAAATATACAAGTTCACTGGAGCCGAAAGTGATAGAATGTCAGGCATTTAACTACTAATTTACATCAGCTCCAACTCCAAATGGAGTTTGTATTATTTGAAAACCTGGTTGTTAAAATTGCTGAGATCTAAATCTCAGCTACAAAGTTTTGGGACCTGTTAGCCTGAGCTCCTTCAGCACTCCTGAATGTCGGCAAGAGTCAGAAACCAAAACTTGACACAGCTGTAAAAACACACGGAGAGCCTGTGGCCTCAGCAAATTCTACTGGTGCAGGCATATTTCAGATATAAATTTTACTCTGCTGTCCCTAGTACTAATGAAGTCAGTTTCTTTTGGTGGGTTTGCAGCCAGGTGTGTCCAGTTCTGTGGCTAACCAGTGCTCTTTACTTAATTTTTCCACTAGTGACATTTCTATCAAACTTTAAAAACAAACAGAAAAATTGGCTTGATGCGATGGCTCCAAGTGTTAATAGTAATATTACGCTGGGTAACAGACTTGCTTTGGATCCTGCGTGTCCGGAGATCTCCACCTTGTGGCTTGCAGTGAATAGATTCATACCATGGAACCTGGCAGCTGCCTGATCACTTTGTAAGGGGAATTCAGTCAGCACTAGAAATTGCTGCTCTGTGTCTTCCTAACAGAGTTCTTTACCAACTGGAATATTAATCTGACTGACCTGAGGATTGTGTTTTAGTAACTGTGTGTATATAAAAGCAGTTGTTTTAAGTTTTAAGTGTATTTTAATACACTTAGCTGTAGCTGCAGAGTTGATCAGAAGGACTTGTAGATGGTGCAGTTCCCTGGAATGGGATTTCAGCTGATAATCAGACAATAGAGATAAGATTAATCCCCACCCCCCCAAAAAAAAAAACCCAAACCCAAAAGCAAAGGCTAAAAAAACCCAACACCCTTTCCCTGCCTGCCCTCCCCCCTCCTCTGAGCGCCCTGTACTAATACTTCTGGGTGCAAATTGCATGCTGTCTTAGAAAGATCCATCAGGCTTTATCCCAACACCTGTAAATTGTTGTAGGCTCATTTTAACAGCGTTAATCTTGCGTGCTGTGGTAGCAGTCAGCTTCTGAAATGAAGAAGTTTTTTTCAGTGCAGGATAACAATTCATTTTATAACCATACATGTTCTAAAAGCTGCAAAAGAGATAAGAATAGGAGGGGCTGTTGAGCCCAGCGTGCCAAACCTGTTTTAATTTATCTTAAATCTCACTTTCCTGTTTTCCCACCAGACCACTTAGACCCCTGCCCCCTTTTTTTTCCAGGAACACATCTAGGTGTCTTTTGAATTCGTTTATTGGCTCTGCTGTGCATAGCACAATACAGTCTTTGTTGTACCTTTAGCTAGAGCTGTTTATATCCAGTGACCCATAATTTGCTCTCGGTTACATTGCTGTACATCTGAACTAATGCAATCAGAATCAATAACATGGTTCACATCAGCGTAACTGGGAGCAGAATTTAGCTCTGGGAACTTGAACACCATTTTCTGTCTCGATACTCTTTTCACAATTAGAAGATTTCAGAGATTAAAAATGCCACTTTACCTTACAGTAGCTACAAAACTTCTGCAAATTAATACAATTCAGTTTGTTATTCTTACTGTGGAGAACAAAAAAGTCTGACACTTCTAACTAAAGACTCAGAAATCATGGTCAGTGGGAGACAAGTAAGATTCTAGAGTGGCTTTAGAAGATGGGAGGACAGGGTGTAAAACTGATAGAATTTTAAAATAGAACTTGATCTCTATATGAATTAAACTATTGCAGTTGGTTCATCTCCAGTGGGAAGCTGCTGTACTTGGATACTCAGGGGTTCCTTTTCAGGCCTGTCTCTAAATTCTGGTGGGAAGTCAGGGAGTCAGTTTGGGATGCCCAGAACAGAAACTATAGTCTGGGGTGCACAGAACAGAAATTACCTTATCATGAGCGACCAGGGGCAGAGCTGGGGCAGGAGAGTGTGTGCAGTATTCTGGCAGTGCAGTGGAGGGGGGAGTTGAGATGGAGGAGATGTACTGAAGCAAAATATGATAGAGAAGGTAGTGATTTTGTTTGAGGAGGTGGATTGGGGTATGAGATAGAGGATAGTGCTTAATGCAGTTGAAAAAGGTTTTTAAAAACCTATAAAACTAAGGAGGAAAGGTTTTAGTTTCAAATAGTCTATGTATATTTTGAAATGTGTAACTTTACTAGGACATTTTAAGGAGAAAAATGTTATGAGTTTTTTTAATGACTATTTAGAAAATGTAATATATAAAATCTTACCAGTTTCTAGTGTTCCCTTTTTAAAAAAGAAAACCACAACTTGCCGAAGTCCTGAGATAGAGAATTGCTCTGTGTGTTCTTTGTGCTTTTTTTGTTTAATAGGATACCAGACATTGTATGATATGTTTTAACTGAACTTGGTGTTTTAAGAACATCACAAAAGAAATAGTTCATCAACCCTTGATCCTTTCTCAAAGAGCTCAAAAGTTCACAGCAAGTTTCCAGTATTTTGTCATTTCATAAATTAATAGTAGTATCAGATGCTGTTCCGGAGTAAATTCAGTAAATTTGATTCTGGAAATCTTAAATATGCAGGAAAATGGATGTGTGTGGAATGTTACCTTGAAAATATCTTGACTGTGATGAGGTCTGGAACAAAAAGTATGCATGGTGATACAAATTTAGCTTTACCAGCTCATGGAGTTTTGAAATAGGTGTCTCTTTCTCATGTTGTTTTTAATGTAGTTGTTCTAGAAGCAGTGTCCATGGAGCTAACACACCTGGCTGTCTGAAATACAGGCATGTTTGGGGCATACCAAGGATACCTGATGTTGAAATCAAGGTATAATATATGCTTGGGTTCTTTTCAACTAACCCACCCCAATTTTCTGTAGAGTCTGGCATAAAAAACCCCAAATTTCTATTTCCTAGATGTGTTGGATCCTGTTACTGTGTGGTAGTGTCCTTGGTCTATTTTGTGCCTCCCTCTGGTGCCTGCAAGAACGACACTGGGAGCTGCCTTAGAGCACCTTTTCTAGAAACACCTTTCTCATTATTCCCCACATTCTGCTCCAGTGGGACTCACATGCCAAAATCGATTTTACCATGCAGTGCTTGTAGGTGTTAAGTGCTGCCTCGTGTTCCTCATGCTCTCCAGAACATGGTGTAATTGCCAAAATTCAAATGTTGAGCAATGAAATTACTGCTCACCACAACTGCATAATTTTTATTTTGACAGTGTGGAGATGATGATGGAAACAGGGAAATGATCCTTGCAGAACCTGCCGCTGTCTCCAGGCTCAGCAGAACGGGTAGCAGCTATGTTGTCACTGTTGCCTGGCTCCTGCCAGTGCTTTCTGTATCACTCACAATCCAGTTTGTGATTTGCCTGTGGTCAGTGCAGCGTTAAATAACATGTTGTTGTGCTACGTCATTTGGACATTTACATTATCAGCTTCCTATCTGGAGTTTGCCCCAGAATTCCTCAACTGAGATCAGCTGGTCTACTTGGCTAAGCATTTTGAGACTCTTGGGAGCAAGGTATCTCATGTTGTGGTTGTAATTAGTTTTTTAACATGAAAACACGAATGCACTTTTAAGCTCCTTCAGAAATACAGAAAATACCAAGACCGATATCTCTTTTAAATTGGAGTAATCAAATAAACCATTGAGAGGTTATTATACTGTTCCCAATATAATGTAATCATATTGTCGCTTGTACTTTTTGCTGCTGGTAGAATTTCACTGGTATCTCCTGTTTTCTCTTCAGGAATGAATAACTTTTCCTTATGTTTTTGGTGCTTGCCTGTCTTGAAAGACAAGTAACATGAGCATCAGTTCTGATACAGTGCAGAGGTGCTGCAGGGCTTTGAGAGGCTGCTCCTTCCCTTCCCCTCGCACAATTTCTTTCTGTCTGGCAGACTCAGCAGCATCCATGTGTTGTGGCTTTGATTAAGTATGCAGCTGTTGCTGGCTCTCCCAGCTCACCAATTGCCACTGCCACCTTCCCTAATGTCTCTGGCTGTTCTCTTCCTCCTGTATCAGGAGGCTCTAGTTGCAGGTACCAGCTGGTGTTTGGTAACTGCTGCTCAGGAGAGGTCGGTTGGTTTTCTGTACACATCTAGCTTCTGCTGAATGCTCTGAATGCTAATTCTGGCTAAACAAACTAAGGAGTGGTTGAAGTGCTGTTTTGCACAAATTCTGGGATTGTCTTCACAGAGCATGGGTGGCACAAGCAAGATCAATTCAGTACTTGCTGTGTCTTCTCTAACCTTTATTTTGGGGCAGGATTAGTCACTTTGTTTTATTTCTTTGTTTCCAAGAGCAAAATGTGAGTGCAGCTTTATGGACTGCAGTGATTGTTTGCAAGAGAGAAAGAGGCACAGCGTGCAAGAGAAATTTTCTCTGTTTTCTCCATGACAACCAATGCATTCAGGCTGATGGGATCTTCACCAAGCTTGTATCTGTACAACTGTGGCAATTACTCTTGTTCTCTGACAGTCCTGCTGTCTTGTTAGAAGAGCATGGTCCTATTCTCTGGGTTTCCTCCCTTGCTTGACACTGTCATTTTGTCAGATGCAATTAAAGTTTCCTTTCCCATTGGTTGCTTTGCTCTGTGGTACACTGACTGTCTGGCTGTTTTCAGGTATGACTTATTTTGGCATTTAGTTACAGTACATGAGCAATTACATAAGGTCTTAATTCATCGCAGCCATTCGGAATGTTTTTCACCCTCCTCGTCCTTGGCCATTTTTGTGTTACCCTAAGGCCTGAACTCACAGGAGCTTGTATCTGGTTCTCTTTTCAGGGTATGTACCTGTTTTCACTTTTCCCCTCTGTCAGTATGTCACATAGTTCTCCCTTCCTTACCTTCTTACCTTGTAGAGATAGTAGTTTATCTCTTGACCTTTTCTTACCTCTCTTGTGAATTCTCTTTGTTTCCTTGCAGGACCTGTTTCTGTATGTCAGACTGGCACCACCAATTTTCTCCCTTCCCTTGTGTTGTTTCTTCATGTTCAACTAATCCTTTTACAACCATCAGTGCCAGTTGTGCCAGCTCTCCATCCCTGGCATGCTGCTTCACTGGTTCAGTGGTCATATGCTGTCTTTGTTCAACATGCTCATCCAGCAACCTTCTGTTGCAAAGGTCCACAATGGAAGCTCACAATCTGTCTTTGTGTCTGCTTGCTTCAAACCTCCCCTTGCATGTGGAAGCATCTTCATGACTTTGCTTCTTTCATGTCCAGATCTTTAATTTCTTCTTCAATTCCATTATTTCTTTATCTGATCACTTGTTTTCCCATCCTAAATCCCAGCTGTGTATTTGCCATCGTCAGGGCTTTCCTCTGCTCGTATCCTTGTGCCCTATCTTTTTCTCTCTCTGATCTAGACATCACTCACATGTCTTCCAGAAACCAATGCAAGGATCATCCTCTGGCTTGTTGCTCACTATGGCATTTCATCTCCTGACTGTCTCCACTGGTGGGTTTTTTTGATTCAATAGCCTGTCCTGTGTACCGCAGGAGTGGGTTGGCAAGCTGACAGTCTGGGTCAGCATCTCCTGCAAACAGCTCTGTGCCACTTTAATTGTCCAACTCCTTCAAAGGCCAGTCTTAAACTCTGCTGCAGACACAATATCCATGTTTACAATGCACACGCTGCAGTGCTTGGTAGCCTGGCTAGGTAAGTGGGTTGCAATTGTTTGTATTTTCCTGTTAGGACTCAGTTTATTTTGTTACTTCATTTTCTGACTTCTCTGGCCCATTTTATCTGTTTGTAAAACTGGCAGCTCTATGAAGCCCTTCTTCCTGACTGCTTTTGCTAACAGCTCCTGCAGTAGAGGAAATGTTAAGGATCATGATGTACAAATGCAATACATTCAGTAATTCTAATGTTTGCTTTCATGCTTTCTTGCTTCTTTGACTTCTTCTACTACTTTAGTATAAGTAAGGGTGTGTGAGAGAAAACTTCTTTACTGGGAGAGTGCCACAACACTTGGACAGGCTGCCCAGAGAGGGTGTGGAGTCTCCTTCCCTGGAGATACACAAAACCCCCCTGGATGCCATCCTGTGCAACCTGCTCTGGGTGAACCTGCTTTGGCAGGGGGGTTGGACTAGATGATGTCCAGAGGTCACTTCCAACCCCCACCAGTCTGGGATTCTGTGATGCTTTTGTACACATCTAGGCAAACTGATGTGTTTTTCTGTTTTCCATTCTGGTTTGGGAATCTCAATAGATTCTTTCTGCTCCCTTGTCTGTCCTCAGCTGTTGTGTCTTCCTCTTCTGTTTCTGGTCATCTGCGGCACTTGCTGTATCTCTGTTGCTATTAACTACTTAATTATCATTACAATTCTGTAAGAACTTGAATGCTGTTGTTTTCATATTCAAAGGGGAGGAAATAATGCAAAAGGTTAAAAGATTTGACCAAAATACCAGCGTATCTGATCTTGGAGATCTCTTTGTTGCTAGCCAAACATACATCATGTTGATTTTCAAGGCAGACAGATGGCCTTTTAGCCACAAGAATAACTCCACATAAAAAGAGAGATTCAGCTAGTGGTGTGGATATCATGGATGAGTGATGGGATCAGTACAATCTTGGTATATGTGAAATGAACAACACTGATCTGAATTGGTTTTCAGATGGCCTAGGCGTGGATTCCATGACTCCCAAGTATCTTTGGTAGGTACCAGAAGGCTGTCAGGCTGGGAATGAGCAGCGGTTTTAGGGGATGTCACCTGAACTATAGTCATTTGTCTCAGTTGCGCTGGAAGCGCTGGCAATTCCTTCTGTTTGTAGCTGCTGTTTGAAGACTTCATTTTTTAAAAGTGAGGAAATGGCAGAGACCCTGTAATTGATGGAAGTCCATGGCTCAAGCCCCAGAGGACAGAGCTATGTACCAAGGAGCTTGAAAATAATGTGTCTTATTGAGAGCGTCCTAAATTTGCCCTTTTGTATTTCCTGTTTTATGATGGACTTGCAAGAGGGATGATGGCCCATATGTAGGTTTAATCAGTGTTATTCAGGAAACAGTGTGTTTCAGGAAATTTTTGGTTTCTTAAAATCCTTGCCCATGCTTTTAGGATCTTCTGGAAGTTTATTTATTCACAGCAGCATCAAGTCTGAATGAAATACAGAAGTAAGATGGAAAACTCACAGTATCTTACCATGCAGCTTTTTCATGGTTCACTTTCCTCCTTTGCCTTTGACTTGAGGGCAGAACTAGGGCAGAGAAATAATTTTTGTTCGCTTCTGAAAGGTTACAGTAATAAAGAAACTCTTGTTAACATCAGAGTATATGGCAGGCAGGAGTTTTCACAGTCTGGCATTGTTTATTTTACCAGCAATTTGGAACCTTCTGCACTCTTAAAATATTGGCAAGAAAATATTTAACTGTTAACTATTCTGTGGCATGCGAGTGTTTGAAACCCTGGGGAGGAGGAGTGCTTGGGGAAATCGGGTTTTTCTCAGTTTATGATTGAAACCAGAAGGTGCAGAATATTGGTAGAAGGTGAAAGCAATGTGACTTCAAATTAGAATTTTACCCAAATGTGGAATTGATGGGAGAATGTCAAAGAGATCACGTATGAACTGGGCTGTGCTAGGAAATAGTGGGAAGTCTGATGGAGCAAACACAAATCAGCCAGTCTGCTAGGCACTACAAAAATGAATTAGAAAATGAGATAATAAGAGTGACAAATATTTGCATTTGTCTTGGCTTCAATTACTGGATAAAAGTTGTAGCAGTACTAGGTGTTAGCATCAAGGATTAGGCTTACTAATTGTAAGGAATTTAGTGATTTTCACTCTATTTTGAAATGAAATGAACTTTTTTGCTGAGAGTTTTTTAGGAGAGGAGATGTGTTTTGCTTTTTTGGAGAGGAGATGGGTGACTTGCTGTTACTATCCAATAGAAACTCGTTCTGCTCCCAAATACTTGGAGAAAGAATGGTTTTTTTGTTATTATTATTGTTTCCCCTAGGGGAGGATGATCTCTTTGGTATGAGCAGGATCATTCTTGCTCTTATTTCTCCATAAAATGTAGTCTCTTCCCAGGTTACTAAAAGCTGTGGTAAAGGTAGCAATTTTTTTCAATTGCACTGGCATAATTCCTATCAAGTCAGCAAAGTGACCTGATGATGGTATCCAGGATCATCTCACGAGCTGTGGCTGTCTTGCTGCAAGTCGGGGCAGGAGGAGCCACGCAGGCAGAAGAGATACCAATCAAAACCTGCAAAGATCCACAAGAAATGAACAAAACTGCACACACCCGGAAGTCGTTCTTCTCATGTCAGATGGAGATCCAGGGCACTATTCCTAGCGATGACCAGGGATATCTGGATTTGTGAAAAAGTATAAGAAACAGAGCTGAGTGTCAGTGTTTCTTCTGGTATATTCTCTTGGCATTCACTAATGAGTGATGAGAGAGTTATTTGGGGACCGTCACATTTAGTATCTGTTAACAAAAATCCTCTGTGAACATGCAGTCCCTTTTTTACCCCTTTTGTATTTTTTGCTCTTTAATGTCCTGTGGTGATGACTCCTGTCACTTAATTGTGTTGCATGAGAAAGTATCACAGAAAGTCATTTTATTTTTAAAGTATTATTTGGTCATTTCATCAACTTTTCTACATTTTTAAATGAGACACGTTGAACAGTAATTCCTTGTTTACCTGCTCGATAACTCTAATGATTTTATCTCTCCATCATCTTCCTTCTCATTTGTTCCTGAATATAACTAGTGTTTCCTCATATAGCTAATCACCTTGGTCTTTTGTGTGTGTTTTCTATTTCTTTTAGATCTGTTCTGAGATGAAAAGGTAATAAATATGTGCAGCATTTTATATACGGGCAGACTATGGATTTATGGCAGAATAGCATTCCTCTTTTGTTCTATATTCTTTTGATAATAATTCCTAAAATGTATTTGTCTTTTTCTTCACTATTCAATTGTTGAACTGAAATTTTTTTGGAGATTTCTCCACAAAAATCTCTTTTAAGATCAATTTGTGGAATTGTAGCTGCTAAATATATGCTCATTGGTTTATATATATATATATTTTAATGCCTACTACTAGTACCTTTGTCAGCACTGAATATTACTGGTCATAATTATCTCTTGTTCTTATTTTAATTTATTATTGTACTTTCTACTAATTTGTACTTACCTGGCACTGCTGAAATACTTTTCAAAATGGATTCACCTTTCATGGCTCTGCAGCCCTATTAAATGTTATCTGATACATTTCATTTAGTTTAGTACTTTGAGATCCCAGGGATTTTCTTACTCTTGACTTTTATTAAGTTATCTTAAGTTTTTTTTCTATGGGCTGATCATATCACATGGAATATGATGGACTCGTGGAATCCTGAGTGCCGTGAAAAGGTGATGGAGCGATGTTTATTCACTGTCTCATACGGTGAAAAAAACTGGGCCACCAGATGAAAGTAGCAGGAGCCAGTTTCAGAAGAAACAGGAGGTGGTGGTTCTCATCATGGGCAGTAAATCAGAGTACTTCTTGCCGTATCGTGTTGTGGATGCCAAAAATGTACGGGATAAGTTGCTTGACGTAGAGACTTTTTGAAGGTTACTCTGTAAACAAATATCAAGGGTTGAGAATTGTCCTGAGCTGAAATTGGTCGGGAGAATACTTGGAAGAAGCCTATGTCAGCTTTGTAGTCTTTTTACTTTTCTCAGTGTATCTGACTTCTGTTGAAGGCAAGATACCATGTTCGGTGGACCCCTGGTCTGATCCAGTACAGTGTTTCTGGTGTGTGACTCTTTCGGACGGTAACTGAGGTTTGTCTCACTAAAGAGATGGAGTTTTACAGGATCTCTGTAAGTGCTCAGGGTGAATATCTACCTTAATTTATTTACCTTTACTGCTGTCTTCTCCAAGTGCCTCTTTTAAACTTGGTTATGTAACTTCCTCTCGGTTTATCGGACTGAATTCTTGATTCTGGTGTGTTCAGAAACATGTTCATGGGGAGTTTTAGGCTTTTAGCAAGTAGTTTTTTAAAAGAGGCATTACAGGAAAAGCCCTTTACAACTGCTCACCTGTACAGGGAGTCAGTCAGCACAAGTAGACAGAGAGCACAGCCCTCTGACCTGTTTTCCCTGATCTTTCTCTTGAGAGATTGTCAATGAGCTCTCCCAGCCACGTACTACAGAGAAAAAGGAATTCGGAATAAGCCCCCATGTATTTAATAATGAAATAGTTAGGACTGTAGTGTGATCCACTCTGCATCTTTAACTGTTACCAGGGCAGAGTTTCCAAGTTAATAGACTGTGAGATAGAAACACACCTCATTTTCTTGGTACTAGACAGCTAGGGGCAGCCATCTGTTTTTGCTGAAATATGTAGATCATGTTGTGTAACTTGCTTTTTCTTTGTCTGCTTGAAATAAGCACGCTCTGAGGAGTGTCACTGATGATTATGCAGTTCTTAGGAAGGTAGCAGAGCATGCAGAAGTCTCTTTCCATTAACATGTTTTTATGGATTGAAGATTTTGGCAGGAACTGGTTCTAATACAGTCTATCATTCAGCTTTTGTCTAGGTTAATACAATATTGAAGTAAGTTGTCACTGAACATTTAAGAAGACTTTGAAGACTATTCTCTGAAGTTAGTTGCCTACTGAGGTGCATTACAAAATTACTTACTTTTAATTAGAAAATTAGAGAATTTATCAGAAAAGTTAATATTTTAAAGTATACGGGGACTCACAGCTGTAGCTAATTACAAGCCAGTAAGTTTATTTGCAGACAAAGTAACGGAGTGGTTAATAAAATACTCAGAAAAAAAAAAAAAAAAAGAAGATTGGAAAAATAATTTCTACAATATCTTTGTCATTTCACAACTATGTGAGATTGCCTGAAGGAACTGGCCTTTTTGGCCCCTCGGTACAGAGATATTTTTAATTTGTTTTATTAATTTAATATTTTTTATCCTAGCTTCAGTCTCAGTCATTTTCAAAATTACTGTCCTACAAGTAATAGTTATGTTATTGGGGGAAACAGAAGGGCTGTACGCAGGTTTTCCCATTTAATGTCATGTATGTTTATTAAAAGGGCAGCAAACACTTAAAAAGTCCATATGTGGTTATATATTATTTATAACTAATGTAAACTATATGTTTTAAGTCATTCTTTCCAAATGCAGCTTGAGAGAAAGTGCATTAAAAAGCCTTAATGTTTGAGGAGTGACATTTTTTAATCCTGGAATGGCCTCGATTGGAAAAGCCCTTTAAGCTCATCGAGTCCAACCATGAACCCAACACTGACCAGTCCCCGACTAACCCATGTCCCTCAGCACTATGTCTACACGACTCTTCAATCCCTCCAGGGATGGGGACTCCACCACTGCCCTGGGCAACCCCTTCCAATGCCTCAGAACCCTTTCAGCAAAGAAATTCTTCCTCACATCCCATCTCAACTGCCCTGGGCACAACTGGAGCCCATTTCCTCTTGTCCTGTCCCTTGGTCCTTGGTTGAACAGACCCACCCCCACCTCTCTCCACCCTCCTTTGAGGTTTGTCCTGCATCTCCTTCAGGAACTTCTGCCACTATTGAATTCTTCAGTAATCAAAATGTCAGTAGGAGCTGACTGATGTTTATAGCACTGTGTGTAAGTCCCCAGAGCAGACCCCGTCCTGACAACAAGCGTGTACTCATACCGGCGTAACTTCTGTACAAGACGTGGATTAATTTTTACTGTATCAGCATAAAACCCTGTTCTGCTATTACAACTCTGACCACTCCAGGAGTGCACTGCTGATGTAGTATATCAGTGCACCTAGTGTAAACATTACCTTAAAGAGGCTAATTTTTGTCTGAAACGATGACTGTGCTGACACATCTCCTGTGCACAGGTACGGGAGCAAATACATTGTACAGAGGAGGATTTTTATTCTA
>NW_010338139.1:17774-61376 GCF_000700745.2 Antrostomus carolinensis
TATAATGAGAACGAGAGGGTGGAAACTTAAGCCAGAAAATTCAAATCTGAAATGAGACACACATGTTCAGCTGTGAGGATGATATGCTTTAGCCAAACACAACTTACTGAGCTTAGTACAGAGAGAAACTCAGTGAAATGTAATGGTCTGTGATATGCAGAGGGGCAGGTTCTATGATCTAATCATTTCTTCTGGCTGAAATCTCTTCATAAAAATATCTACTTCAACCATAACTTATGGCCTAAAGAGAGGAATTGCTGCATGAAATTCAATGACTAGTGCTTGTACAAGGTGCAGTTAGAAGTGTCCCTTCTGGCTTTATAGTCTATGGATGGATTAATGTGTTAAAGTAGCTTAAGGGTGCAACACGTGCTGGCAGGAGCCATAACAGAAAGAAACTCCTGTTAAAGTGCTTTCACATAGTCTAGCCTGTGGACATCACAGCTATGTCTGCACCAGCATTTACTGTGGCCTGACAGGAACACATTTCTTGAGTGAAACAGTTGGTGACCCAGCATCCCTGCTCCACGGGGATGATCTCGACCGTGCGCTGGTTCTACTCTGATCCCATGGGCTGATCCCATGGGCTGGATGCCTCTTAGCGGGGAGAGCCCGTGAGAGCACGTTTTCTAGTCTACGCTTGTCTTTGCAGTGTAAACCAAAGCATGTGAGTGGGGCTGAGGAGATCGATTATGAAAGAGTGCTCTCAAGCCAACAAAAGGCATTAATGTGGACTAATCCTCGAGCAGCTTTCACTTGAAAGAACTGTGCCCATACAGAAGATATTTTCAAACATGTCCATCATATACAATAAAGCACTGTGTTCTTCCTTCCCTAGACATTTTGTTAGAACAGAAAACCTTAACTGAGTCTTGATATTGTAAATTGTCTGGTGTAGCAGGAAGCCTCAGCAGTTGGCTCTTGAGTGCTGCATATTGAACTCATTGAGGCTGAAGATGAGGTTCTTACTGTGGTGTAATAATGAAAATGCAGTAGGCATGTGCTGTTATCATCTTGCAGGCAGAATGCGGGAATACGGAGTATTTCAATGCAAAGTTGTGACATGCAATAGGAAGATACATTAGCTGTACATTTCCTTTTATTAAAGGTCTTGTAAATGTGAGACATGTACCAAAAAGGTATTTCTTGTTTTGAACTAAGATAGTTCTGTGTGTCAATTTACTTGACAGTATATAGATTTATTCTGGTGACCACTCTGCAGTGCATTGTTCCAAAGAAGGCAAAGGGGCTAAGTCCCTAGAAGAGCTCCAGATGTTCCTAATTTTTATTTGTTATTAGCAATTACTCACTTGGAATTTTCTAGCAGTTTTCCTTTTTAATAACAAACTGTGGAAGAGTCAGCAGAATCATGACCAACCAGATCATGAAACTTGCCAGTGGTAAGAACATGTACATGCTGAAAAAAGAGGAAGTGTTTCCAACAAACACCGATTTGGATTTACTCCATTTTTCTTGTTTTATAAAGAAGGATTTTTTCCTGCAACGTTTGTACTTAACCAATGCCAATTGTATTCTTCAGAAACTGCAATATTCCTTGAAATGTACTGTTACCGCATATGATACTGCTCCATCCCCAAAGTCATATTTTATATTTTAAACTGTTTGTCTTTTAAGATGTATTTATGGCCATGTTTGTTTAACTTGGTTATCTCCTTCATCAATCTATTTCTTGCTAACTTCAAGCTGCTGCTCTTTGTTTTTAGTATAGAAAGCTGCTTCCCCAGGGATGTATAGTCCAGGGCTTGTCTCTGTAATGGGACTATTTGTTTTCTTTGCCCCTTGCAGTTGCCTGCTGTAACATTTGTAGTATGTGTTAAGTAATCCTTGAGGTAACATTTTTATTATGTCATAAAAAGTGCGTGGCAAATATATAATAACTCATGGAATTTGTTTGTTTAAAATGGAAGGATAATTTATTGAGTGTGTTACATGAGACCTGCTCCCCCTTATTAGAGCTGTAGAAGTGCAGCTTATTTAGAAGTACGTTCTATTGAGAAAAACCACGATCTCTGACATGCATAGAAAGTTTGAGCATGGTTGGGTAGAAATGACATCATAGTTTATGTACTCAATAAAAATTTAATTAAGTCATTACAGAAGTTGCAGTCATCATTTAACCCTCTGATTTCTTATGTTTAGTTCTTTTTTTTAAACCTTCAGTAATAACCAGTCTCCAAATCTTGATAGCCTATAAAATATCTGCATGAATTTTAATAGTTTATATTAATGGAAAAATATGAGTAACTGACATAAAAGGAATTTTCCTTGTGTTTGCACTATATGCATTTCTATAAAAATCAACAGATGAAAAAAGATAGTGGTTTAATGGAAGAATATTTGAACTGGAGATTTACTAGCGTGGCAAAAACTAATTCATATTTTGATAGAAAAGCTGTTGCATAATTACCAAGGTGAGTACTCTTAAGGATACTATGAAAGTATTTAGGACATGTGGTTCACACTCTCCTGAGTGGGAAGATATTAGGTATATGAGTTTTCACAGCTTTTCTTTAGCCTTGTGATAAGCTGTACATCAAAGACAGCAGCGCTTATTCCATAGCAGAACTGATGTCCTACCCTGAATTCCTCCTTGTGGTTCCTTTTTTGTAAAACCTGTCACCCAGATGCAGTCTCCTACATGAGTGTTCCACTAGTACGCAGGTAGGAAGACAATTATCCTTGTTGTTTATACTTCTGTTGTATGTGAGATCTGTAGAAAAGAAATTCTTGGTATCTCTTAAGAGAGTCAGTAGAAAGAAGCAGCTTTACCGATTGAAGCGTAGCTTAGCCCTCAGGAGAGGAACTGTTTATTAAATCATTTTGTTGACAGAAGTAAAAAAGTACAGGCAAAAGGAAGAGACTGTTTGTAGGAAGGAGGTGCACACGAGGTATTTCAGCCATCACTCTGGACCTAGCCATTGACCTCTTTTGGTTCCATCTTAAGCTCACATGAGGTCAGATCTGCAAGCCAAAGGGTGGCTTAGGCCAAAGCAGCAAATATTTAAGCAACTGTTAAATTTAGTTAAAAGTCAGTTGTGGGACTTGGACTGAGTCACACTTACAGCATAGGGGGAAGTAGATGGATCTTCACAAACTCTGAAAGAAATTTAGTCATAGTCAAAAAGTAGTAAGTCTGAGCTTCTAGTGATGCTGTTGAAACAGAATTTGTGTGATTCCTGAATGAGAAGGTCAATATTGACAAGTAGGTAAGGGGTAGTGGTAGGGTTGGTGTCTCCACCTTTAGCATTACAGTACTTTCACTGTAATAGCATGTCCAGCTCTGGAGTCCATGCTTTAGAAAAAACATTGAAAAACCTCTGAGTTTCTAAGAGACCTGAGTGAATGCAGCGAGATCTGGAAAACCTGCTCAGTAGTTAAAATACAGAGGAGTCTTCGTTATCTCAGCCTGTGCTGCCGCAGAAGGGACAGCCTTGCCTTCAGGCTTTCCCCACCTGCATTTTTCCTCCACTCCAGTACCTATGTGTTGGCACTGTCAGCTGAGGATTTTTCTGCCTTCATATATTCTGAGTAGCACTGACTTTCATTCGTGTACGGAATTCATGGAGCTGTATTCCATGTTCTGAAATGTTTGCACTGACATCGTTACAGCCAAATCCAACCCTAGGTGGGCCAAGGCACCGTTTCTTCTTTGCCTACTCGGGGTGAAACTGATAATAATCTCTTTAGAACCTACCCAGATGGTTTTCTGTTTTATTTTTCAGATTAATTCTGTTGCTCTAAAGGAAGATATGAGAAGTATGGTAGAAAATTTCTATGCAGCTCTATTTGGATATGATGAGGTAAGGAGAATGTTTTCAGAGAATGTGCAAGAACAAATAGACCATCTAATTCATGAACACAGAATCCTTCAGATGGGTAAAACATTTGCTGTACATATCTTTGGAGAAATGTTACATTATGGAAGTAGACTTCTTAGTTATTGTGATCATCTTATGCCTTGAATTGAAGTGTTTCTAAGAAAAAAGAAAGCACACAGCACATTGGTTTAAAATGTGAGACATGGAAGGTGGGATGTTCTTTGTACTGCTTCACCATCGCTGCTTAACCATCAACAAATCACTTCCTCCCTCTGAATCCCATTGTACTCAGCTATACTTTGAAAGCAAAGAGAGTATTTATAGGGAGTCTGTGTGGGAGAGTATTTATAGGAAGTATCTAATAATATGGGGAGGCAAAAGCACCACTGTGCACAAGCGTCCGCAGCACTTTCAAGAAGAAAATACAATTCCATCATCTCTTTTAGGAGTAATTTTTTTGCTCTAGTGGGTGTTGCTTTTCAGATGCTCTTCTTATTCACATGGTGAGATTTTTTTTTTCATGGTGTTTTGCATTATTAATAGCTTGTAAATGTAAACTTCATAAGAGTTGTGGACAGTGTTATGCGTGCAAGTCTTTCATCTAGTTTAAAGTATAGCCAGGATGTGTCTGCCTGTCTTTTTTTTCCTTTTCTCTTTTTGTGGACACTCTTTTTGGAAACAAAATGTCTAGTTAAATTAAAGACAAATGTTGACCTTTTTTATTTTTAACTGAATATTTTAAAGTCCTCTCTTGCTTTTGGCAGATGTGTCAGCAGAAGACAGGATTTATGAGACTACATGGTAGTAAATCCACATAATTTAAAAAGACAATAAAAGTGGGAGAGAATTTAGACAAAAAGCGCTCATGGATGTGGTTCTTGTATAAGCCAAATTTAATATTACATGTGACTGGAAAAATCTAGATAGTTCTTGATGATGAGGAGTTCTCTCTTTCTCATTTATGATGAAAAATAGAAAAGCAAAGCACAATAGCAAAATCCTGACTAAATTTCTGCAACATTATATAACTTTTTTCTTTTCCAAGCATCATGGCTTCATACAGTTCTGCGAGGTGGTGCTGTCTTCTCTGCAAGGCCAAAATTTTTATGGTAAAGATTTTGTGAAATAGGAATGCAATTATTGGCTCCTGCATTAGGAATACCCTGACCCAGTTCTTTTTTTCAAATTAACTTGCCAGAATATTTGTTACAGGCTGCTCTGTAAATTAATTTAAGGTCAGGGTTGTTTTTCCATTCTGGGAAAGAGAGATGATGGTGCCTTTTCATATGTACAGTCCATAGCAGCTGTGGGCTTTGAGACAGCTAATACCATCAGTTGCCAAGTAGAGCAATGTGGTTGTCTGTCTTGTGTTCAGACCTTCTTCACGTGCAATTTTTAATCCCCCTCTGTGCTTCCTTTAGGGAATCTTGTCTGATGATCATGTTCTGGCAGCAGCTCTTTGGAGAAACCTTTTTAACAGGAACTGTGAGGACCCTCGGCATCTGGAGTTACTTGTAGAATACGTTCGCAAACAGGTACGCTGCAGCTCATGGTGCGACTTCTCTCCCTTCCCTTGTTTAGAATATTAACTACTTATTTTTATTGCTTGCATACTATGTAGCTCAGTTCTCCTCAGAAATTTAACTGATTTTTACATTCAGTGATTATTTGTAAGGAGAAAAAGGTAAAAATATAAAACCTGGCTGATATGAGTTGCAATTTGATGAAAAATGGCTGCAGAGAAATTCACGGCATGTTGAAACCAATCCTGCTCATCTTTTTCTGGACCTATTCCACAGAGGGGGCTTGACAAAATTTGTCAGAAATGGGCTGCAACTTGTTGTAGAATTACAATTGATGTTGTGGAGTTGGGGTCCTCTTCATAATGAAATAGCACACTGAGCTTGAAGGTCACCTGATGGTCTTTGTGGGAAAGAAGGAGATTTTTTTTTTTTTCAGAATTATTACTGTTTCTTTCAGTTATTACTTGGAGGAAACGATATTGAGTAGTGTTTGTCCTCTCGACCTTTAGGAAGTTTGTGAACCAGGTTTTTAGGAAATACTGGTAGGGTATAGTCCAGGTGGGTACCAAAGACAGAAAAGGGATGAGAGAGGTTCTGGAGGAAGAGTGTAGGCAGTTGGACAGGGAATTGGAGACCAGAACCTCCACAACAGCATTCTTTGTTATGCTTCCAATACTATATACAGGACCAGATAGAGATTTGGAGAGACAGTATTTCAGTGTGTGTCTGAGAAAATGGTATGGGAAATACAGGGCTGAACTTCCTAAGGGACTGAGGGCACTTCTGGAATGCTAGAGGGCTTCTCGGGAGGGACAGACTTAATTTAATGTTTAATATCAGTGAGGCTGTAGGAAAGTTTGAAGATTGGCAGGGAGCAAACACATATAAAAATATGTAATTTGGGACAGCGTGCTCTCAAGTGGGAAATTTGTTGCACTTCTGTATATTCAAGCAAAGGACAGGACAGAAGCTATCAGCAGTTGAATAGGAAACAGTGATCACAGATAAATGTGGCACATTGGGGAAGAATCGGCACAGCTTCTGTGAAGACAGGTCATTCATGTAGACAGCTCTAAACTGATACACTTGAGAAAAATAGTCCCAGCTTTATATATATATTGATGAGCTCTAACCTGTCTGTTACCACACAGGATTGGGTCCTAGGGATTATAATTGTATTATCAAAAAAATTGTATTATTTAAAAAAAAAAAAGATAAAAACTGAACTGAAGAAGGCTCAGAGAAGAGCGGGAAGGATGACATGAAACAGCTCCTTCAGCTCCCTGCCTGAAAAACAGCTAAGAAAGAATATGAGACAGCGCTGGGAAATCTTGAAGGCATAGGAAAGGTGGGCAAGGAAAGGCTGTTCACTGATAACAAGAACGTGGGGACATCACATTGGCACAGGTTGTTGGGATGCTGCAACTGCACGTGGGTTCCAAAGCCACTGGCGAGGTTTATGGCAGAGAAGTCTGTCCAGGGCTTCTGGACAATCCACAACAACCACTTCAGGCTCAAAATCCCTGGACTAACAAATTTTGAGAGGGGGAGAAAATAAACAAGGAAAATATCATCGTATGTGTGCGTTGTGCTTAACTCCTCCTGGGGAACCTGCCGTTGATGACTGTCAGAAACCGGTTCTTGAGCTTAGGTGGCTCTTTGCTCTGACCCTGTGTGGCTGTTGGTGTATTCTTCCCTCCACTGAGAAAATCCTTGTCAGATTGTCTTTTGTTTCCAGTAAGGATTGTGTACAAGGTCTTTCCCACAATTTCTTGCTGATCCTGTCTTTAACAGTGGCTATTAGTGGGATGCCAGAGAAGAATATAGTAACAGGGCAAGCATGTGTACTATTTCCCTGTCAATTCTCGTAGCAATCACAGACTTCCTGAGCCACAGGTGATGTCTTTGTCATTTACTGACCCTTGATAGATTTTTTTTTTTCTCCTTTCTTCCCTCCTCTCTTTACAGTGTCCTGTGGCAGCAAGTGAACCCTATGTTGTGTGACAAGAGGTTTTTTATTTTGCTTACATTGCACATTAAAATTTCATTTGATCCCAAGTGTTTCTTGTACTGCAAGAATGAGTGTTCATTCCATGCTCATCTTCTCCAGCTTATGTGCTTTTATATTCTAAATCTCAGCTGTTCCCTCCTGGCCAGGCTTTTTTTTTTTTTTCTATAGTGAAAAGTAGTTTCTATGTGAAACCACTTCTGTGAGAGCACTCCATGTGGATGATGGTACTAGCAGTGTGTCATCTGAATTAACTGCTGGGAAGATAAAATGATTCATGTTAGCTTTGCGTGGCTCTTCTTTGTCCTGCTGCCAAACTCCAGACAAAGCATTAGCTAAGGCGTTAGTGGAAGACCTTTCGCAGTTAACTCCGGTGGATCTGCAGATACTTATCTCCTAATTATCTTTTCAGGTTTACCTCACACAAATGACAAAAGTATGCTTAAAATCCCTCTGTTTGCATATCGCTTGAGGAAGGTGAATGAGTGATGGGACACCTTGCACTAACATCCTGTCCTTGCAGGTGCAGCACCTGGACGCGCTGAGCGGGGAGGACCTGCTGCTGACGGGCGAGGTGAGCTGGCGGCCGCTGGTGGAGAGCAACGCCCGCAGCATCCTCAAGCCCCTCTCCCCTGTTTACAATGACGAAGGACTCTGAGAGCCCCAGCACCTGACACTTCCATCTGTTTGTGACATCAGCTTGGGAAGCGTGCCTGAAATTGAACTGAGCTGAGGCTGTGGGGTCAGGAAGGAAAATCTGCTGTTGGAAAGAAAATATTTAATTAGATATCTTACCCATGGTGACTCAGTAACAAATTGGACAGCCATACTCTTCTGAGTAGTCACTCGCAAATAAATGCTCATTGGTTTGAGAACCTCTGTCCTTTTTATGGCACTCAGTGGTCCTTCCTGACAACTTGCAAGACCTGCCTTCTGTCTTTAGGAAACCAGATATTTTACCATGACTTAGACTTATCTCCAGAAGACATTTCTGTTCATTGCCTTGTTTGGCGAGCTGCTACATAGAGACACAACAGTGTTCCTCTGCTCATGGAATGGTTGCGAATGCAAATCTGAGCTTTGCATATTAGATGTTAATGTATTTTAAAAGCCTGGTATCAAGATGAAATGGTCCATTTTTGCTTTAGCGGAGTTAAGAATTGCTTTAACAGATTCTGAAGGGTTTTCTGTGAAAATCCTTTTTAGGAACTCTCTGCTCTGTTGCACAAGGATAGGAGGATGCAAAGAATAATGCACAGTCCCCAGTAACACTCTATGACTGGCCATCTTGGTGACAATAAAGTCAAAAATGTGGCTGGGCTGTCACTAAAAGCTGCCTCAGAGTACGTGCTGTTTCAGTCTGTCTTGCTGATATTTCCATATTCATTTTAGAGTTGTGGTCAAAGAATAAGTTTATGAAAAGAACATACCTGTTTCTGTCCATGGCTCTTCAGGAGACAGGTCTATGCCATCCTCCATCCCCCAAAGCAGTGGTCCTGGGCTTTTTAACGAGACCTGTCAACCCCAGTGAAAACTTTCTATGGCTGTGCAGGCAAATTATGCCAACACAGTAATTACAGGAGCAAGAGCTCCACTGGTTAAATCAGTGGAGGTGCACTGCATGGGTGGATGGTTCACCAGCCCATTTCCAGGTCAGTGACAAAGAGTTTTCACTTCTCTCCTGTCTAAAATCCTAGACAATAATAAATGTCAGTCTGGATAAAATGGATGTGTGTGTGTTTTCTGTGCCATGTGTGCTCTTGATAAGAATAAGCCCTATAATATCAAGATTTACTCCCAATAAAACTACTAAACAAAAGCCCAAGGTTGTAATCCTTAATTTGTGAATCCCTAATCTGATGAAAGTGCTACTCTGCCTGGCTGTGACTGTTCTTCCTCCTGGAGTTGCTTTCTTCATATTGTGTGTTTTGGGGAATACTTGACACCCATTCTCTGTAAAGAGCAGTGGGATGCAGAATAGAGGCTCCCAAACACTGGCTTGCATTTTTTTTTTTAATCTTCTCTTAGGGAGCCTTCTGTGTATAAAAAAGGCATTTTGTGATTTTTTTTTTCCAAGGCGAACTTCCTCAGTTTAACTTGTTATAAAATGAGTCATGTAAAGAAACCCTCTATGTGTGAGGTGTATCCCTTCTCTGTGAAAACATTACAGACCAAACAACTTGCTTGCAGTTTATTTAAGATGCTTTTGTTGAAAGCTGAGCTAAGCAGAGAAACCTCTTATGTGTGAAGTATTATACAGTGTGTGTGAGATAATAACACCTTGTAATTCATTACAGCTGGGTTGTATTTACATAAAAGAAGGCTGAGCTGTGTAGGAATTTGCTGATTAATTTATTTTTAATGAGAGTGAAGTATACCAAGTACCAAAATAAACTTTACTTTGTGTATCTTACTGCTCCTGAAATAGGTGGAAAAATTAATGGTAGATATTTTGGCTCAAAGCTACATCCATTAATTCATATACAAAACAGTCATTTAAACTTTAACCCCTTTCCTGCTATGTAATTTAAACCTGGACTCGTATTATCCATGCCATGGGAACGCAGGACTGGGAGTACAGCAGCATCCAACCCGGTGCTGCACACAGGTCAGATCGTGTCATGTCTGTGGTGCTGGTGCTCTGGAGCCAGCAAGCTGGTAGAATCCATGAGACCACTGGTCTGGAGATCACAGAATCACAGAATGTTGGGGATTGGAAGGGACCTCGAAAGATCATCCAGTCCAATCCCAATGGAGATGACAGTTACTTTTGTACTCTGAATACGGGACAACCCTGTGGTCACAATTGAACCCTTTCCTACGTTTATGGGCAGGAGGCTCCAGAAATGATGGTGCCAGATTGTGGTCATTGGCATCTGCTTTTGTGCTTTTTATTAATATGGGAATGAAGAGCTGTAATCACGGCGCTCTGCTTGTTCCATGAAATGCCTTCAGCCACCCCGCTGCTGCAGCGCGGAGCCAGCAGCCAGGGCGTGTTGTGGACAGAGGTGTGTGGGGCTTGTTAAGAGAATAAGGCAGAAACCATCTGTGAATACAAGGGTGATCTGTTAGAGAGGGAAAACATGCTGCAGGCTGCCTACAGGAGAAGGTAGACAAGACAAGAGAAGACTTTGCTTCCCAGCCATTAGTTACCTGGAGACAGGATGTGGATGTAGATGAGTAGATGACCCTCTTACTCTTGAGAGGTGCCTGCCAATAGGCTGGGAATATGTCACTGCCAATATCTTGTGCTTAAAACATCTTTACAACCAGAATTTAGAGTCTTTGAGAGAGGAATACATTTCCAGTAGCAAAATCTGCACCTTGTAAGCTTTCCAGCAGCCATGATGAGCAGTTCCAAGTGATTCCAAGCGACCTTCAAGCAAGCAGAATGTAGGGGGGTTTTAACCAAACAGTGTAAGGCCCATCTTTTCCCAGTTTTGAGGTTCTGCAGAGGGAGTGGTTGAAGGCGTTTTATTTGTGGACAGTTCTTTGTTTATGCTGCTGGGTTTTTTTAAAGCGGTCTCGGAGCATGGGCCTGGGGACACTTACTGTATTTTAAGTGAATGTTTCATGCATGTTTCTTGCAGAAGGAGCCATGTTGAGCACTTTATCATTAACCTGATCTCCTGGCTCATATACAGAATCTGGACGTTGCTCCAAAGCACTTGTTCCCCCAACTTTCACAGCTCTTTTAAAATTGAGACACGAGTCTCTAGGAAGCATTCATTATTTCAGCTAGATCTTGGCTTTCTTGTTTCTGTGAGCAGAAAAGAAGGTCCAACGCTCCATCTCTTCCCTTCCTGCTCTGCTGTTTTGCACCACTGGGAGAACAGGTGCACGCTTTGCCCACCGGGTCAAGCTTGGGAAGTCTTTTGCTTCAGACTGATATTCTAAGACATTTTGGAGTAGGGGAGGAATCATCTGATACCCTTCCATGCCTGCTCTGTACTTTAGGTGGTTAACTGCTTTTCTGTGTCATCTCAGCTTCTGTGTTCACGCTGCCTTTTGGTATTTACATCTAATGGGTTTCTCCTGCTTCTTTAAACAGCTGAAGTGTGAAGACCACAGGCATCCTTGATGATCTCGACGTGTCCTGTACTGTCCATGTGCCTCAGCCCTGTTAAAGTGCAGTTTCCCCTTCCCAGATTTCTGACTCCTAAACTCACCTTCCACAGAGTGAAGCTTTCAGTCATGCTTCTGCCACACCGAGCCCTTGGGTCAGAATTGCTGCTCCTGACATAGCAGTTGGACCTCACCACTGACCTGTCTCACTTACCCTGCCTTTGGCTTGGCAAGTAAGGTGAGCAGAAACTGGAGACTGAGTAGGAACAAATTTTTCCACCAGAGCTTTAAATTAGATGAATGTAGAGTAGATGAAGAATAGCAAAACCATGGGAGGGCGAGCATCACCTGCGAGGAGATGGTGGCTGGTTCTGCAAGCATGGTCCCTGTGATGTGTGCCACTGTGTGACAGCACTTTGAGGAGTAGTGGGAGCCCTGTGAGCCACTCTTATATTTTGCCACACGCTTCTACTTCCAAAACCCCACAGAGGAGATCCTCCTTCAGAAATTCAAATCAACATAGACCTGGTGCAGTCTACTGGTAGCATCTCTGTGGGACCAGTTTAATCCTCAGCACATAGCAAAGGTTGTCTGTGTCCTAGAGATGTGCTGAAGTACTGCTTGAGCGTTTGGAGAAGTTTGCTGGTCCCCTCTGCAGGTATGCTGAACAAGTCATTGCCCATCTTGAGCTCCAGAGCAGCACTGTGTGTACTTTCTTCCAGGAAGATTAAATCACCAGTGCTGGGAGTTGTGAATATTTACTTTAATACCTAGAAATTACCGAGTGTCTTTCTAACTCTTCTGCTAATAGAATTGTGCCACGAGTACAGCCATCATCTGCTGTGACATCCTCCAGGCCCCGGGGCAGATGTTCCGTGAGGTCTTAGCCTAGTACATGGGGTTTTTTGGATGATGCTGGTGGCAGCTAATTTCTTAGTAGACGTCCCCCTGTGTAGTCTCCTGCCCTCCCCGCCTGCCTCTTCATGTTTACCCTGCTTTGGCTGATCTCTTTGTCTTCTTGTGTAGTAAAACCTAATCAAGACTTTAAAAAGTCTTAAAAAAAGCTCTTTTCTCTGCAGGAGACTGGGATGAACCTGTGCCCCAGTCTTTCTGCTGAGCAGTGCTGCATCAGCCTTTGGTTGGTGTCCTAAGGCTACACCAACACCTCTTCCAGCAGTCTGGGTGATGGTACTTGCCCCGCTCTGCAGCAAGCTTTAGGGATCCATATCTCCAGCTTTTGGGCATATTGTGTCTGAACACAGCCTGGCCCTCAGCACCATTTGTCTTTTCCTGAAGGTCTGAGAAGTCAAAGAGAGGGCAGAAGCTCACTTCTGGGGAAGCTGGCAAGGCCGTAGGAAAGACCCTGAGGCTCAACATGAGTGAGTGGTAGGATCTGCTGCTCAGGGAATTGTGCTGTGAAGTATCCACCTCTCCTCTGCCCACAAAGGGAGTATCACCCACTGGTGCTGTGGTCTGCCTGGCCTCCTGCACTATGATGGGGCAGTTGCAGACTAATAGTCTCATGATCTTTCCAAGACTCCTCTGGTGAGCTTTTTTTTTTATGCTGCTGCCCCTTCTTCAGGTGTTGAGGGCTGTCCTGTGCATCCTACGTGTGTTCTTCCTGAAGTTGCTGAACATGTTGAGGGAGTACTTGTTTTGCTTACAGTCATTCAACCTGCTTAACAGCTTGCTCTGCTCATTTGTGGGACAGAAGAGATGTTTGGGCCTCATCCTTCCACTGGGAATACAGAGCAGGAGCTCACACAAGGATGATTTCACCTTCTGCTGTTACATTTCAGTGGCTGCTCCAGATGTGATGTGCAGGGAGCAACCAGGTCAAGTGGCAATAGGTCTGCTTGAGCGACCTGGGGCAGACTAGCGTAGACAATGTCCTGCAGGCAAGTGCAGGGACCAGAAATATCTCCTGTCCTGTTCATATTGTCTTGTGCAGTTATGTTCATCTAGGAGGACCACGCAACATGTTGCTGAGGCTGGATCCTGTTGGTGTTGGCTCTCCCAGGTGGTAAGAGCTCCTTCATGCTTATTTAGGAAGCAAAGAGTGGCACGTGCAAAGCCTTCATTAACGATTATGTCACTGACTAAAGAGTGAGCTGGGCTCCTTCCTTCCTCATCCCCCCGCCAGCCTCCACATCCTGTCAAAGTCAGGCATCTTCTGAGGATTTGCTCATTGTCCCACATCCTTCCCTTCGTACCCTCTTCCTGCTGGTAACTACACCCATTGATGTTACAAGGCCCAATTCTATTTCTGTGTATTTCCTTTGGAAGGAGAGAAGGAAGAGGTGTCTGGAAGTGCTTTTTCCCATGTTCAGTACAGGGATGAGGCACATGGTGGTCCTTCTCATGACTGCTGCGAGTTGGCACCCTGAGCAGCTCAGGGCTGGACCTTGAAGGGCCACCAGAATGGCTCCATGTCCACATGTTGGCTTCCCTACATGGCATGTGGGTGGTAGGGACCTCAGAGTGGCAACTGGAAAGGACCTATATGCTGGGCACACCGCTGAGTGGGGAGCCACTGGAGGAGGTGGGGTTGTCTACCTTCCCTGCCCTCACTAGTAGTGAGATCATTTGGCCTAGAGCCGGCAACTGGTGTCCAGTGGCAATCTCAGACAGAAAACTGGGAGACGACTTTGAGCAGCCCGGTGAGTTCGGTGCTGACAGAGCTCAGTGCAGTAACTCAAATTTGCACTTTGTTTGCAAATCTGGCTTCTCGTGTTCTTGGGTGAGTGCTGTCCAAGAACTGTTCTATCATGAAACGAGCTGGCAGGCTCCCTTCCCTTTGTGCTTGATGAGGAAGCAGCAGGTACATTTTGTGGAAAGCCCAGGCAAGGTGTTTGTGTTTGGTCAGCTCCAAGAACATCTGTAGTGGGACATGAGACTGAAGTATTGCGTAATGCTTGGATCCTGACTGAGCTCAGGTATCAGCCAGAGTAGAGCTGCCCAGGGACACTGACTTGGAAGTGGGATCTGGGGAAAGAAGGGAATTTTCCCTTCTTTCTCTGTTGCTTGCAGAAGGTGCAAGATCCTTGTTTTTAACTTGCAAAAATTGGCCAATGTGATTCCCACATCCTGTGCTGGCCAATCAGTCTAAGCGCCAATTACAGACCTTTATCTCTTTGCCAGACAGCAGGGACAGGACACCTCTCACCTGATTTTAGATGTCAGCATGGTAAACCTCTGTCACAGGCTTTGGCAGCCTGAGCTCTCCTTCTGCTCAGTGGAGAGAGAGAAGCACTTTCAAGGCACATTTCATCTGACCTGGTTCAGGTATCTGCTGCAGGGCAAGGTAACTGACTCCCTAGAAATCTCTTCTTCTCCCCACCAGCACTGAAGAAGCCCAGCCCGACGAGTGAGGCTGGAGATGTTCACATCCTATGTGCTTTCACGTGCTGAGGTCCATGAGAAATTCTGGGAGAGAGAGAAGATTGTTACCAAACACCAGCTGGAGACCATGGAGCTCCCTTTACAGAATGAGCAGCAGTTGTTTATCCAGCAGAAAACACGTATTGGATGACTTTTAAAAAACGTGCACTCTTTTCAGTGCTATCGGAAGGCAAAAGTAGGGTGACGTTACCCTTCTTCAGTGTTATCACCAAGGTGATGTTATCACCCTGGCAAAGCAGCTCCAGAAAAAGGCCCATCATGTTCTAGCCCCTTCCCTTCTTTTTTCCCCCAAACTCCCTTACATGGTGTTTGTCTGTTCACCTCCCATTTTAAGTTGATGTTACTCTTTAAGCTGCTCTAACACTTATTTACACCTGTAACGCGTCTACACCAGCAGCTTTATTATAATTTTGTCCTTCTCTGTTGTCCACAGCTGCCAACTCTGCACCTGCTGCATCGCACCGCAGCTCTGGCAGGCAACTGATTTCCTGATTCAATGGATCTTTGTCTCTGTCCTTGCAGTTTGCACAGTCCCGGGAAGAGTTTGTTCTGACTTCAGGGATCTAAAGACTAGACAGCTAATCCAGACTAATCATCCCACTGCAGCTGCAGTCCATGGAGAGTGATAGTCCCTTGGGGATGTGATTCATCCCAGCTGATGTAGAACGTAGTGCTGGTTCATGCTCGGGCACGGCTGTCTCTCTCCATTGACTAGAGCCCGGTGACTATCAGAGAGCAGACATTCAGCTTTTAGATGACTTAATTTAACCTGGATGAATTTACTCTACGGGGTTTATGTAATTTGTAGATAAAAGACGAGCTGATTAGATCGACTATCCAGCCAGTTCTTCATTCTCTGGTTAGCCTCTGTGGAGTTCAGTAGCTCCAGGGTAAGTCAGCTGAATGGGGTGGGGGAGGTCCGTGTCACAGGCTGGGGAGTCTCTGTGCCTTGTGCACAATTTCTTGTGTGCTGTGTTGTGTTCTGGGTGGTGTGTTCCTCACACAGCAGTTCAAATCACTGGATTGTTTCTCCAAAAATAGCTCCATGGTGTGGTGTTGGTTTTTTTTTAACTAATCCCAAACCACACAGCATGTGGACAGCATCGTTGTTCACACAGCACCAGAATCCCCGGTGTGAATGTCCCTTCCTTGAAGGATTTCCAAGGAGATACTAAAAGACCATGTGAGCTATTGCTCTTGTATCCTGTGGTGTTCAATGACATGAACTTGTGCTGAGGTTCTTGCTGTGCTTCACATAAACACTGTGACCTTGTGATACCAAACAAGATGGTGTCTTGGCTTCTCTGCCAGGTGCCAGACGAGCAGACCCTGGGCTCCCAAGAAATGCTAAGGAGGAGAGTTCACTATGGTTCAGGGATAAATAAGTTTCTTGGTCGAGTCTGATTACCCACTCGGGATATTTGTATTTCATTATAACTGACACCGAGAAGTATGTTTGATTTGGAACAAATTTCAAGCAAGAACAAGTTTCAGCATCTGCATTTCCACTGTGAGCACAATGAGGGACAAAACAGGTTAGAGCCTGCTTGGCCAAGGGTGGGGACCTCTCTGGAGGGAAGGGGAGGGCAGTACATGAATCAGTTACAAGGAAAGGGAAGGAGCAGCTTGAAGAGCTGATCGTCCTCCCCTTGCAAAAGGGATACTCTGAGCACCAAGTACCAGGTGAGTGTCTGAGGAAGCCAAATGAGGAAGCTGGGGAAAGCCAGCTCCTCCCCCAGAGTGGGAAGCTGTACCTGGTGATTAACTCCCAAGCGGAGGAGTGGCACTCATGCTGAGTCCTGAAGGAACCTGTTGGGAGGAACTCAGGAGTGCAAGAGGGCCAGAAAAGACCAGGAGTCAGACAGAGGACTAATCCAGCTGGAGAGGCACTTCTTAGCATCGACAGCTCCAGCCATGTTCAACTACCTAGCAGTAGAGGTGAGACCCCAGTTCCACCGCAGCTATGGGAGCCAGCAAGGGGTGTCTGGGCCACTGAAGAACCGACTTGAGCAGCTGAAGAAGCCATGGTGGAGGGAGCCCACCCCACTGGTGCTCCAGCACAGTGAAACAGCCAGGCTTGCCATAGACGCCTTCCTTGAGCAAGGGGAACGCGGCTACCTGAGCGCCATCGCTGAGGAACGGGAGCTGCCTTTTCTTTCCAGCCTGGACATGGAATATATGAGCCATCAGAGAAACCAAAGCTTTTCAGATCCCAATGCGATGAAAGACAAAGAGGCTGACCCTGGTGATGACAGGTCCTCCCTCAACTCCGAACTAACATCTGGCACCTACTTTCCGCTCATGTCTGATGTGCACCCTCCAGAGCTGGAGCTGGGGTGGCCAGGGACACCACTGCTCACAGTGTCTGGCCAGACTCAAGCCACTGTGATTTTCCAAAGAAACAAAGCTAACAGCATTAAGGATTTGCTCCGGTCTCTGATCAGCCGGGCACGGACGGTACGTATAGAGCTGCAACCCCTGAGTGGGGTCTTGTGCCACATCACCCAAGTCCTGGTGGCTGGTCCCACAACTGCACCACACACTCCAAGCTGCTGCTGCTCTGTCCATGTCTGGCATGATGTGATTGCTTTTTCTCTAGCAGATCTGTAACTGTTCCTGCTCCTTTCATTTCCTGTAATTTCTTTCCGTCTGGGATTTCATGTCACCCGGGCAGTGCCCTCGCAGGCTCCCTGTGTTGGTATTTGCAGGTACGCAGAGGAAGGTACCAAAGCCTGGAGTGAGTGGCAGGGGGAGCAGCATTCATGCTCAGCTGTCCTCAGCCAGCAAGCGCACACCAGCCAGCCCTGCTGCTCTCTGCCAGGGACTTTGTGTGGCCAGGGCTCTTCCCAGCCCCTGGACATCATGCTGAGTAGGACAAGATGATACTGCGGGTAAGTTGCTGTGGGAGAACGTAGGACCCGAGTAAACTTGTGGGACTGAAAAGCCCTGCCTGTGGTTTGAAGCAGGTTAGAATTCATCATCCTGTCTTCTAGACTTGATGTCTGTGCCTCTCTGAGGATGAGTAAGATCAGCCCGTTTTGCCCCATCCCACAGTTTCTGCTGGGTGGAGATTGCCAACCCTCGGCTGGAATAAAAACCGGGTGACCACAATAGCTGCCTGCCGAGCACAATCCGGGCGTGAATTTACTCACTAAATTACGCTCCTTGTTTCTTTTTCCTGTGCCGCTATACCGAGTGCTAAAGCAGTGGCTTAGACAGCTGGATCTCAGACACATTTCCAGCTTCTATTGCTTTTCTCCTCTTTATGGTTCTTTTCATCTGTTCCATGCTAATTTTATTTTGTAGCATTTCATTTCAACAGCGTGGTGATAGTGAGTAAACTTCTAGTGCAAAGTTCACTTTTTACCAGTCAGCTTCCAGGCAATTTCTCTTATCACTCCAGTAGTTTCTTATTTAACTTTACGGTCACTCCTTACATTCATTACTGCCTAGTGCAAAAAGTAGGAGATAAAGAATTGTTAAGCCTGAGCTTCAGCTGTGTGACAAACAGAGCCAAGTGTTACCTTCCAACACCATCACCAGAGCTGAGCAAACAGAGTTCTGTTGTCCCCAGCAGACGACACTGGGACCAGGCAGCAGCTCAGATTGCTGTGCAGCATCACAACATCATCCAAGAACCACCCATCACTGAAATTTGGGTGATATGAGGTAAATGGGGATCTTTTTTTTGCTTTTGTCCAAAAGAAGACTGTTTTGCCACGTAAGCTACTGCTCAGTTATAAGCAGCTATTGCTTAATGCCTGAACTTCCATTGCACCTTTGTAGGCAAATACGGGAAGTTTTGTCCAGGAAGTTAGTGACAAAAAGCTTTGTTTGTCCTTGCAGGCAGCTGATTTATGACACCTGAAATGATCTGAAAGTCCTGTGACACTGACTGCATCTTTCTCAGCAATGGGGATTAAGACACAGTCATGGCAGAATGCACAAAGTAAATGACTACCAAGAAATGTCCCCTTGTCACTTAGCACGTGTCCCGGATCTCTGATGATGTTATGATCCTTTAAAGCACATGACAAACATCTTGCTGCTTTCTCCGTTCACGGGAACTCCTCTGGTGCTGCAGGCAGGCTGCCCGGGCAGTAGCTGCTTTGTTCTACTTTAAGTACATGTTGAGCTTTTAACTATTTTTTTTTGCTTTGCTTGAAAAAGCACAGACAATCTTCAGGCCTGGAGGGTCAAGCTCAGCATTTTCACGCTGTGTTTTTGACTGTTGTGTGACATGTGAGAATGAGTTTTCAACCATCTTACTAGTGTATTACTAGTATTTTACTGGCTCTAGGTTAGCAGCTCTGGCCAGTGCTTCCCATGATTAACTCTATGATTGACAGCAGTTCCAGCTCATTCACAACCCCAGTTACACATCTTTAAGTAGTTACTGAGTCATTTGCTCATCAAACCATCCAAAAGGACATTACCTCTGTGTCTTTTAATGACAAAAGAGCAACCAGATGTAAAAACATCTTTTGCTTGAAGTGTCAGTAGCAACTGTGCAGAGAACTGCTCGCTTTTCTGCTTTTCAACTGCTGTTTCATAGAATCATAGAATGGTTTGGATTGGAAGGGACCTTAAAGCTCATCCAGTCCCAACCCCCCTGCCATCAGCAGGGACACCTTCCACTAGACCAGGTTGCTCAAAGCCTCATCCAGCCTGGCCTTCAACACTTCCAGGGAGGAGCAGCCACAGCTTCTCTGGGCAACCTGTTCCAGTGTCTGACCACCCTCACAGTGAAGGTTTCTGTTTCTGAATTTCAAATATTTTTTCCACTAGACTTCAAGCTCCTGTCACATTTCCCTCCTTTGGAGTGTTTCTCCTCCTGTGTGCTTCCAGATAACATAGACGGGAGATACAGTGCTGGTGGGAATGATGTTGAGATCCCCGAATGCTTTTCCTGGGTCCTGTAGACATGAAGGCGTGTGTCTTGAAATGTTGTTTGCTGTTTTCTCCTGTACACTCATCCAGAACAACATCAGCTGACAGATTTTGCAACAGCGTATTTGTGCTGACAAATCAGCAAAAAGGGCTTTTGTTTTACGGGTCCTTTCACTGGTGCCGTTTGCCTTTCTACTTTGCCGTGTTTACCAGCTGGCTTTGAAGATGTATTTTCAGATTTGAGCTTTTCTCTTTGCAGACATAAGGAGATGCAGCGCAGCCACACCTTAGCCTTCGTTTGATAATGCTATTACAATTTGACTTTTGTTTGGATGAGCTCCAATCCATTTGAACTGGCCACGCTGCTTCTCTCACCCTCTCTCGTACAGCCCTGACACTGGCTGCGCGGCTGCGTTTCCGTGCGATGGTAGAAGGGTCTCTGGTGGTTCCCCAGAGCAGCAAAGTATCACTTCAAATGGCAACGCTCCGGTAATGACCAAAACCACACTGCTATTGGCAAATACCAGTAAAACCAGCTGTGCTGGTTAGAAACCAGACAGATGGCAACCCCAGTGGGGTGCTGGTAAGTGTTGTCATTCCCAAAGTGATGACTGCAGTAATTGCTGAATTGTGAGTTTCCAGAAGTGGGTTTAGAAATGTCATGATTTATCCCCACAATGGCAAGGTGTGAATTTTCTAGAACCCGTGGGCCAACTTTGCCATGTCCTCACCTGCCAAGGCTGTGCCATGGGCTTGGAGGCCGTGATCAGCATGGTGAGGAACAGGGATGCTCTGAGGCAGCCCCAGCCTTGCATCTCCCACCACTGAAACCAGGAGGCTGGAGGCACTGGACATGGGTTGCTTTGGCCAAATTGACTTAAATGCCCAAGGCTTCTAAATGGGAGACCCGAGTCGTCAGGAGCCTGAACTGGAGATGGTACTTAGGTATCTAACTTCCATTGTTTTGGAAATTAGTTGGAAATTATCTTTGAGGCTTTAGACCTCACTTTTGTGACAATATCTTCTTAGGAAGCTTCAAGGGAAAGACTTCCAGGATCTTCTTCCCCCAAAACTTCTTGGCTTTGGGGTTGAGCTGGTGTTATTATAAAAGCTGCCTGCTTTGTTTACCAAGAGGATATGGTGATCTGAGTCACCTTTATAGTTGTCCTCTGGCACCCATGCTTAGAACGAATGGCCCCACCATGGGCACCTGCATCTCCACCACACGAGGCTGTGGCAGGGCACAACCTCCCCTCTCCCCCCTGCAGTGCTCCCTGCTGAAAGCTGCCATGAACAAGGGGCTGCCTGTCCATGAATCCTTCACTACTTTACTGTTTTCAGTACCCCAGTGTGATGCCATCTTCCATGAGTTCTCAGTGTTAACTCTTAATGGTTCAAGGTCTGAGTGACTGGATTGCTCTGCAAGCACCCTCAGGTGAAGTGCATCAGGCCTGACAAATCATCCAGCTCAGCAAGTCCTCTCCTGCCTGTTCCTTCCTTCTTCAAGATGTCCCCCTCATTCCTGTAACTAATGGTGATGGCCAACAGATGGATCCCAGCAGTTCTTTCCTGATCCAAATAATATCCACCCTGATGTTGTCTGCTCACAGCCTCACTCTGCAAGGAAGAGTGGAACAGCTTCTCCAGTCACATCTTAATGTATTTATGGTTGTTTTCCCTTGATCCATTGTTCTGGTTACAGGTCATCTGAATTTTCATACAGGTACTTTGAATTTTCTAGGTCTGGGTCAACTCACTTGTAGTAGGTACTTGTCATGACCTACCTTCCATTTTCTGTATTTTCCTTCCAGGTTTTGGAGAATCTGTTTAGCCAAGATGATCTGCTGCCTCCCATCCCATCTCCACAGTGGGATGGGTTGCCATGAGCTTCTTCAATCTCATTCTTTAAAGAACCGGCAGTTTTCTTTAAAATTCTTTTCCTTTTTAAAACTTCTCCCTTGGTGACCTTATCTTGCAAGTCTTCAGTTTATTGAGATAGATTTTACTGAATGCTTTTTTTTTTTTTTTAAGAATGTTAGTGTTATTCCTTCTTCCTACTGTTAGGTTTCATAACTATCACTGGCATCTTGGGCTGTGTTTGCAGGAGCACTGCCAGCCGGGAAAGGGAAGGGATCCTTCCCACACACATTATTCTACAATTTTCTCTAGTTGCCCCTAAGATGTCATCTTGGAACAAAGACATGTACACACTTGATTGAGATACCTTCTCCCTTACCTGGCAGCGTGTCCTTCCTGAAAAAAAAGATTCTTTATATTAATATGCTGGTCATCTACGGAGTCCCTCATACCGACTGAATAATGATTTTGGTCAGTCTGAGCTCTTCCATTTATATACTGTATTTCTGGCACATTTGCTTGAGGCAACACATACTGGTTGCATCAATGAGATTCAGAGTTTGTGCACTTGCTTTACCCTTTCAGCTGTTTCTTTCTCTGAATGACAGATGAGACAAGAGGTAGCTGTGTGGGGAAATGTCTTCATAGTTATTAAAAGTGATTTTTACCTGCCATGGTGGGGTAAAGGCTGTTAAACACAAAGGTCCAGAAGCAATCTCCACCCATGTGGCCACAGATGCTCTGTAACTCAGGAGATTTGAATACTTAATTCACAGTTTAAAGCACAATTCACTTGGGCATGAGATTTCAACGTTCTCTTGTTTTTTCCCCCCATCTCTTTTCTCCTGGCTAGGTGATAGCAATTGTGATGGATCTGTTTACAGACATGGAAATACTGTGTGACCTGCTGGAGGCCTCAAGCAGACGCCACGTCCCTGTTTACCTGATCCTGGATGAAGAATACTTGAAGCATTTTGTGGAAATGTGCAATAAAATGGCTCTTACTCAGGACAGCTTCCCAGTAAGTTTTCAGACATGCACTGGATATGATAAACAGGTCTTGGAAGCGATAAAAACCATGTACCCTTTGTTCTGTTCCCTCTGCCTGGTCCCTAGGACGTATCCCTTCTCCCACTGTCCCAGGCTAAGAGACCATGGCTGTTTGGTCCAGGAAATCGAGGTCTGTCTGGAAGCATAGGGGAAGGAGTGGAGGAGCCTCCTACTCCCATATCTTGATCTTTTGTGGTCCTCATTTCAGTTTTACACACAAGAAGTGTGAAGTCAAGGCTGATAAGATGCAGTGCATCACTGAATGCTTTGCTGGGCTGGTGCCAGATAGGCAGGCAGAGGCAGACCAGAAAACTTACATTCATGTGGACCTGTATCATCTCCTTTCCTTGTCCCCTCCCAGCCCCTGCTCTAGGACATAGAATTGCAAGACTTAAATTGCTCATAGTTTAGATCCCTGAGCTCAGTTTAGATTCTGGCCAGAGCTGCTGTAGTGCAATAGCTGGATGGGGAAGGGGAGCAGTGAGTCCCTTCAGTTGTCCTGATGCAAACCCTACCCTTTCCTCCCAGCCCTGCTGCACTGCCTCGACGCAAAACCACACTAAACATTTCCCGTTGAGATCTGCTTTTAGGCTTTGTGATTTGGTTGTGGGTCATGAGGGACGAACCCCTCTTAGTGGGGTGCCCATCAGCAATGGTGTGTGGTGCCCAGAGCAGGCAAACAGCACAAATTAATGTGTCAGTGCAAGAGGCTCTCTTGGGAACTTGCAGACTCAGAAATGCACCTCAGTGTCTTGCTGATCCCCATTTAGCCTTTCTGGCTACTCCCTATCAATGAAGGTGGGTTTTTTTTGTCATCATTTGTCAGTCCTGCAAAGCCAGCAGCCCGGGCTGTGCTCCTTCACTGGGTGCACAGCATTCCCTGGAGGAATGATTCTCTTCCAGCCACCAGTTTCGTAGGTTTTTCCCTTCATCTAGGTGGGGAACACTTGGAAGTTTTCCAGTTACCTCAAAACCATGCTGAACTAAAAAACAGGCTAGGGAAAATGCAAAGATAATGTCTTACAGCATTCAAAAGAGATGCAGCTGTAAATGTCTGAATTTCCCCTCCTTTTTCACCTGCCTACACAAAGGTTAATTTAGAGAGGCTTCCTTCTTGCCCCATGTTGGTGATGCTTTGTTCTTTCTTGCTTCTCATAAGCCAGACCCATCTCATCCTGCCTCTTGAGATGGCAACTGTTAGGGAAAACTGCTTCATGCTGGAGCACATTTGCTTTCATAAACAACTGCATCACTGAAGTCACCTGGTGGATAAATTCCATCTCTCCAAAATTTATTTTATTTGCTTCTTATCCAAGAGCCTGGCTGTTGTTTTTAATTAAAATTCGAATGAGTTTACATCCATGGAGATGTCTACATCTTTTTGTTAGGCCTTGCACTTGAATGGCTAATTAACACTTGCCTCCCCCATTCAGTGACTCATGGGCAGGTTTGGATGTGAAGTGCCTCTTAAGCTGACGCATCTCGAGCGGTACATTAACATCCACGCTTGACATTCACCTCTAAGTGGAATGAGTGTACATATTTTATTCCTGTCTCTGAGTTGCGAGAGGATGTGATGGTAAATCTCCATTTGGAATAGTTGGTGACAATTTGGGGTTTAATGGGGAATTTGAGGCAATTGCACCACCAGCATCTTACTTTGAAGAACTTTGTGTGGGCCCACTGGTGTCAAATCCTGGTGCTGAACATCAGCAAATCCCTCAGTGGTGCATCGAGGATTGGATTGTTGGATTTTTTGTAAACAGTCAAATCTGCCAAGCCTAAAACTACTGTCTACATTGAGTGAGTGGTACCTGGCAGTCTGGCTTTCCGGCAAGTCTGCAGGATTCTCATCTTGTTTGGACAATTCAGGGCCCAGATTGCCAAGAGGAAGAAGAGGATGGAAAAAATGATCCAGAGATCAGAAACTCACCCAGCCTTGGAAAGGATACAGGGAATGAAGAAATACTGCAGTGACAAATCCATGGGATATCCTTTATTTGAAGTGGTTTTAACTTCCCTAGGGGAGGAGAGGAAGCTCTTCCCAGTGAGAACTGGTACTACTAAAACCTCAGCACTGGAAGAAAAAAATCCTTGTGTTGATTTGCAACAGGATTAGGTGAACACCTCCCCAAGCATCCAGCGTATCTTGCTCTATATCAGCAGCTTGTGGTGGCATTTCCAAGTATCACAGGTTAATCCAGGGACCTCAGGAGGTCATCAAGTCCAACCTCCTGATCACCTGTCAGGTCAGACATAGTTGCTCAGGGTCTTACCCGGTCTAGGTAAGGCAGACTCATTGGAAATCTCCAAGCATGGAAACTGCACAACCTCTCTGGGTAACTTGTTCCAATGCACAACTGTCCTTAGGGGGAAGAAGTTTCTCCCTTCTCAGAGGTGACAAATGAGGACGTGTTCTGGGACGGCAATAAGCGAGAGCTGATTGTGAAGCTTCAGCTCTGTCCCTGCTAAAAACTTCCATGAACTCTAGAGAAGACTGGTCAAGTACTTGGAGAAGAGGTCCAGGGAGAGATTCCCACTAAGACAAAACACAAGAAGCTCAGGAAATTCCCTAAGGAGAAAACAGTCAGCAACAATATTAGGGGGCAGAGTCATAAATTATTGCCTCCTTCATCCTCTTCCCCAGCTGCCCTTACCCACTGCAAGAGACGAACTTGGGTCAGATGGATCCTGGTCTGGAGGAGATTTGCTGCTGTTATGAAACCCTGAGGGCCATGGTGTTCCTTGGGTGAGTGGGGAGACTTCCTCAGCACAACATTCAGAGTCAAGTCTTTCCCACCCTGCTGCAATGAGCCCCCCAGCAAATGTTTCCAGGAAGCTGACCTCCTGCCCGCAGGGACTCTGATGGAAGAGGAAAGCTGTCAGGAATGGAGTCACCAGGCGCAAGGTGACTGCTTCCTACTCCTCACCCCCCCAGGCACAAGTTCCACACCGTGAACCCCCATGTGAGGCCAGAGACTGGGCGAGCCGGTCCCTGGCTGTACAGGCAGCCTGGGGAGCCCACACATGCTCACCCCGCCTGGGAGGAGGAGGAGGGGGGGGAGAAAGGGGCACAGCCATGCCCAGGAGCAGCTCCGGGAGGGGTGGCAGGGACATGGGTCTGCACCCTGCAGAGAACATCCATAAGCAAATCACAGCTGTCGGGGCTTGTGTTTTGTCTGCAGCGCTGGCTTTCAAACTGCTGTGTCTGACAGACGGAAATCTGCTGCGTGGTGGAGGAGAGGCTGCCACTGCCACCAGGAGCACCCAGCAGCCACGGCCAGCACCCACCTCCAACACCAGGCACAATGGCCCTGGTGGCCGTGGGTCCTTCGTGGGGTGGTGCTGGGCAGGGATGAGCTGCCCACGGAGGGATCTGCTGGGCCCAACGTGGGTGGTGACAGGTTGTGACGGCTCCTGGTGTGCCACAGCCGCTGCAGGTGGCAGGGGAGCTGGCCTGGAGGGGCGGTGAGGGATGACCTGGCAGGTCAGTGTAGGTGCAGCCTGAGGGACGTTTATTTACATACAAAATGTTTTGTTTGGCACTGTGACATATAGACCAGGCCAGTAACTGTCTCTAGTGACTGTTCTCCTCTTTGGCTTTCCCCAGCTGAGATGCAAAGAACTTTTATTTATGGGCAAAACCCTCATGTTACCAAAAAGGTTCCTGATGGATACTGGGCAGTATCCCATTATTTCCCATTTGGTACTGGGCAGTCAGTTTTACAGGCCGAAGTTGTATCAGAGAAATTCTTTGCAGTCTTTAAAGCAGAGGAGCACCAGGTCTGTTCCACTTGAATACAGCAGCTGAAAATTGCAATAAAATTTGTAAATATACTGATAAAAGGCAATTCTTAAAACGTAGCTGTAGCTTTTTTTGTAAATCTTTTTTTATTGAGTGATATTTTGGTTTTAAGAAGCCTGTCACTGTATAAAATCAGGACAGCACATTCAATTGATTAGAAACTGGTGAGGTGTTATGGGTCAAAATTTGGTTTAAATGCCGAGTTCAGTTAGTGGATGTTATCAATAATAACTCAAGAAACTGTATGGTCTTACATACTTCAGAAATGATCCGTAGGCTCATAGGATTCTACAAATATTTTTCAAACCAGCATTTGTACCTAAGTGCAACTCGTTAATCATTTGCTGGCATTTTTATCTTGCAGAAGCAGACAGTGTGACAAAATATTTGGTATGTAGAAGCCAAGAAACACTTAATGAGTCGCTGCATTCCACCTCTGGGAGCAGAGCTCCCGCTTGAGGGAGGCCATCAGTGATGCTTAAGAGACCATTTCATAGTTCAATACATGTCCTCTTACCAACTCTGCTTTCTTTGGTTTCAGAACATGCGCATCAGATGTTTGAGTGGAGACACATACTACAGCAAAGCAGGCAAGAAATTTGCAGGCCAGGTTCTGGAGAAGTTTATCATGATTGATTGTGACCAAGTTCTTGCTGGTACATACAGGTAATAAAAAGTAGCAACTCCTGTGACAAAGACTGGTGACGCTGAGAAAATATTCCTTACCAAAATCCTGAGTAATGTAGCTCTTTTTTTAATTATTATTTTTCTTTTCTCCATGATAATGATACACTGTTTTTCCTCTTCATTTCTCCTTCTAAATGTCAGGTTTCATTTTGGTGCTTTACCTTCTTCTATTCCACCCTCTTGCTCTTACCTTGCTGTTTAGCTTTCAGATAGAATTAACTGCTTGGCTGCCAACGTTGACACTTCCTGGACACATCCTGTATCACTTCATTTCTTAAAAATGTAAAAAATGTTCTGCCAGGTCAGATCATGTCCACCTGGCCTAAACTGCTATTTGTGGTCCATTCCTCTTGTCCTCCCGCAGCATGTGCAGTCATTGCACACATCCCTACTGAATCCCTTCAGCACCTCTTCTCCACCTCTTGTCCATGAATTTGCCCTAACTCAGTGTCTGTTTTAAACCAACTTCTGATAATTTCACGAGGCGCCCACAGTTCTGGTGCTGCAGATGGGCAAAAGAGCTGTCCCACATTCAGCTGAATCACTGCTTTCATGATTTTCCAAGCCTCCATCTCATCCACCCTCCCTGCCTTTTTCTTATCTCAAGTGAGGACCTCAGCCTGTTCAGTCACTTCTCATATGGCAGCTGCTGCACCCCTCAGTCATTTTATTTACCTTTCACTGCACCCTCTCTAACCTCACTGTGTCCTTCTTGAGACGCAGAGACCAGAACTGCATGCATCCCCCAAGAGGGTCAAAATGATGTCCTCTGCTCTTTTATTATCACCCTTGCTGACAGTGACCAACATTCGCTGACATTTTTAGGTGCCATTGCACACTGAGCTGATGATTTTGGAGAACTGCATGATGATTCCAAGCTCCTTCCTCAGTTGTTCGAGGTTTAGCATCATACAGGTCTGACACAGATAATTTTTCCCTATGGGTACCCCACATTTTCCTACAGTGAACTTCATCTGCCACATATTGGTCCACTTGCTCAGTTTTGTGAGGTCCTTCTGGATTTCCTCACCTTCAGTAAGGTATCCAACTGCCTGAAGGAACTAAGAACCCTCTGCCAGCCTGGGGATTTCACTGCACCCCTCCATGCCTGAGCTCACCCATAGGATGAAAACAGGTCCCAGGACCAGTCTCTGGGGCCTCACTGCTGACTCTGACCCACGCTGAAAAACTACTATTAAGCCCAACCCTTTGCATCCTGCGCTGTCACCAGCTCTTGATCCATAACAAGTCCATAGCAACGTAAGTTTCTTAAAAGGCTTTGGTGTAGAACCTTGTCAAAGGCTGTTTGAAAACCCCAAACCAGGTAGTTGACTGGTCCCTTTATCCATGTGCTCAATGGCTCCCTCACCAAACCCCAGCAGGTCTGTGAGGCAGGGCTGGCCTTTACAGATCTTTTTCCAAGAGGGTGTGCTTCTCCATGCTATCAGCCATCTCGTTCTTCACAGCAGACCCTTTAATGTCCCATGGTGGAGGTCAGCTCCCATGGTATGTGGGTCTCAAGATTATGTCCAGAGCTGTCTCTGTAGATGGGATCAGACTGGAAACTTCCTAGTCTTCAGCAAAGTGGTCTTTGCAGTGGCCGTGGTACACAGAATCACAGGATGTCAGGGATTGTAAGGGACCTCGAAAGATCATCCAGTCCAACCCCCTGCCAGAGCAGGAACCTCAATGAGATCACACAGGAAGGCGTCCAGGCAGGTCTTGAATGTCTCCAGAGAAGGAGACTCCACACCCTCCCTGGGCAGCCTGTCCCAGGGCTCTGTCACCCTCACTGTAAAGAAGTTTCTTCTCAAGTTTAAGCGGAACCTCCTGTGTTCCAGCTCACACCCATTGCCCCTTGTCCTACCATTGGGCATCACTGAGAAGAGCCTGGCTCCATCCTCCTGACATTCGCCCTTCACATATTTATAAACATTAATGAGGTCTCCCCTCAGTCTCCTCTTCTCCAAGCTAAAGAGCCCCAGCTCCCTCAGCCTTTCCTCAGCAGGGAGATGCTCCACTCCCTTCATCATCTTGGTGGCTCTGCGCTGGACTCTCTTACACCCGAGTTAAACATGTTTCAGTGTCACTGAGTGAGCAATGGACACAAAAAATTCCCTGACGTTCTCTGCGATGGTCTTGTCATCACTGAATGCCCCTTTTGACTCGCAGGTCTCAAATGGGCCCACCAATTTCTTAACTATCAGTACAGTAGGTTTGGACAATTTATAAGCTGTAGTCCTCCTGGGTTTTCTGGACTGCTCCTTTTCAGCCTTTTTTTTACTAATTGCTGCATTTTTACATAGTTACCGTTCCTGAAACTGAATATCCACGTGCTGTGTTTATTCAGATTGCTCTCTCCCACTGCAGATCGTGTTGTGAGCATTGTTACAAATGGGCTCTTCCACTTCTGCCTCTGGAATTGAGTCTCATGCATCATTCCAGACCACATCCTGAATAGCATCTTTTCTTGTGGGTCAAACAATTTAGACTAGTTAATTCTGGCAAGTAATAATTTATTGCTTCCAAAACATTTTTCTCCACAGCTCATCCCAGTGAAGCATTAACTTAGTATGTATATGAGTGGATGAAATCTCCCACTATTACTACCTGTCCTAATTTTGCAGCCTGTGTAATCTCAGCTGACGTTGTCTGACCACCATCTCTGTTCTGATCAGAGGGTTGACAGTACTGCTCTTGTACTGTATTTTAATTACTAGACTCCAAGTTTTCCACCTACAGATCTTTCTCACGGTATTTTCACGCTGTTGCACATCATGTTATCCTTCACAAACAGTGCAGCTCCCCGGGACAGACTGCTCTGATATTTCTGTGAGTTTGGTGCCCTGGCAATACTTTGTTCTCCTTCTCCCTTCCTCTTTTCTATCTCCCAGCCAGCACATGCTGGACCCTTGATCTACCAGTGTCCTCATCAATGCTGTAGCTCCAAGCTGCACCTTCTCCTCTGCTTCTGACTTCATAATCTCTGAGTGTGGAGGTCTCACCTTACTAAACTCTTGCAGTTTGATAAATGGAAGTACCCAGTTGAAACTGGTTATGCAGAGTCTCTATATAAACAATATGGAAGGCAGTGTCTGGCAGCATTTTGACCATTCTAAGCCATGTATCTAAGAAGAATGGAATGAATCACTGCCTGGAAACATCAGTCCATCTCCATTGACCACAGGGGGTGAGGATTAGATAACTGAGACCACTCATTTTTGAATGGCCAAATCTGAGCATGTGTCAGCTGGACTGAACTCCACAGCTGGAGGAACACCTTCTTTCCCTGTGGCCCAGAGTCAGGGTATTGCTTAAAACGCAGATTCGGTTCTCTGGGTCACTTCTTCCCTCTGCTGTTCTGGGGCAGGGATTTGGGTCTGTGCTGTGCTCTCTTTCTATAGATGTCTCTACAGCTGAAACCTCTGGAGTTCTGGAAGATGATTGTTCAGTTGAATAAGGTCTTATCTCTGATTCTCTGCTGTCAGTAAGCACATGATGTTCTGAACTAAAAGAAACAGTCTGTCTTTGTGGAATTTGTTCAGTGGTCAGAAACACTTTGACAGAAGAAAATCAGGAAGTCTGCCACTGGTTATACTGCAGCCTGCTGCTGTACCCAGTATGGTGGATATTTAGGTTACTCTCCCTGCAGATGGGGAAGCTAGATTCAAAGGATGAGAATAGTTACTGAGCAAAGCCAAAGACGCAGGGTGGATCCAGGGGTGTCTCAGGATGATACAGGTAAGAGTGTAAGAGTGTTCTTACTCAGTGGCAGGTTTTACAGTTCAACAATCTTGTGTGCAAGGATCAGAGGTTTCAGAAACTCTGGGGTTATATGTTGTGTGTGCTTCTTTGTGTTCAATTTGCCATAGGAGACTTTTTCCCACCATGGTTGGCCTCCACAGTACCCTCTGGCAAGGGGTGATGCAGTTTAATTTATGTTTTGTGTGAAGAAGTGATCCATTGTATTTACATTAGACCCACTACTAGATAATTATATTTGATGCCCCCAAATTCCCATAACTTGGGCACAGTAAATCGCTGTTTTCTATTTACTTTCTTGACTGCATCCATGATTTTGTCCTCCTCCATTATAATCCCTCATGTGAATCATCTCTTCTCCAGCCAAAGTATCCTTGGCTGTTCAGTCATTTCTCATGTAGGAGACCTTCCAGACCTTTAATCATAATCGTGATCTTTTGTGAGATTAATTGACCAGAAGTGCATGAAGTGGTCAAGATATCCCCACCCACTACACTTCAGCATTGTAGTATAATGATGGGTTCTGTCTTCGTCCCCATTCTGGCAGTTCCTAGTCTGCTGTTTGCCTTTTTGACTAGTGCTAAACATTGAAGTGATCATTTTCTTTGAACTGTGCATAGGAACCCTGACCTCTTTCGTAAGTGTTAGTATCTGAAAACTCATCAATATACAGAGACTATCAGGGTTTTTGCAACAGTTTGAGTTTATTGACATTGAATTTTGTCTATCATGTTGTCACTTATTCGTCCCACACCATAAGATCCTCTTGCAGCTTCTGATTATCCAGTTTTCTTTTGACCACCCATGATCATTTTGTCATGGGCTCTGACATGGACTGTTCTACCATTTTTTAGGACTTTTCTGAATGTGTTGAACTGCAGCGACCCCAGCACAAAACTTGTGGGATTCCAGCTATTTCAACTATTGCTAGCATTTGTATCCCATCTTTAATCAACTATTACTCATCAGGAAGTCCTTGCTTTGTACTCCATGATCACTTAATTTTTCTAAGAGTCCTTGCTGAATGACAGTGTCAAAATCTTGAAAATTCAAGTGTCCACCACCAAGCAGATCATACTTGATCTGCGTCCATCACACACAGATCATGTGTGCTTGCTGCCTCCTTCAAAGAACTGCAGGAGGCTTTTGAGGCATGGCTTCCTTCCACACAAATATGCTGAGTCTTCAGCATTATGATTATAGTTATTTATGCATCTAATCATTTTACTCTCTATTTGCTTCTACCAGTTTGTTCAGTATGGAAATGACTGGCTGGTTTGTAGTTTTCCAAGAGCTCTTTAAAAGGTTCACATTTACTACTTTCCATTCCTCTGCTACTATGTTCAATTTTAAATGATAGGTTATTCACTGGTTAATAATTGGAAAATTGCTGACTTCCATTTTTTGAAGGCTGTTTACTTTAATATTTTCCTTTAATGCACCTTTAACTATGGTGACTTTTTTGGATGTTTTAAAATGTCTTTATTTTGATAGGTACATTTTCTTTGAGGCTCTAATATAGCATCTTTAAACAATCTTCATGCTGCCTCAAGCATTTAACCTTTTTGGTTACTCTCTTAAATTTCTTTTTAATAGCATTTCTCACTTTCTCTTTTAAGTTAAGTAGTACTGTTATGAATTATTTCAGTCCTGAAAGAATATTTTATATGGGTACGTCATGGTTATTTTTTTGCCAAGCGGCCTTTCCAAAAAAACTTTCTGAACTGGTAATGTTATTTCTCCTTTTGTTGGTTTTCTGGTTAGTTTCTCCAAAAACTAGTTCATTTATAGTGTCTAAAATGCAGTTTCTACAACTCTCCTAGTAATGGCCCCCATTCAACACAGCTCTAACTGAATCTGCCTTTATTCCTCTGCTTTCTGCCTTCTCAGCCTCTCAGCACATCCTTAGCATCCCATATTTACCACCAGCACTCTGCTCAGGAAGTTCACAGTATAAGTTCACAGTAGAAGCCCTAATCATAGAATCGTAGAATCCCAGACTGGTTTGGGTTGGAAGGGACCTTAAAGCTCATCCAGTCCCACCCCCCCTGCCATCAGCAGGGACACCTTCCACTAGACCAGGTTGCTCAAAGCCTCATCCAACCTGGCCTTCAACACTTCCAGGGAGGAGCAGCCACAGCTTCTCTGGCCAACCTGGGACACTGTCTCACCACCCTCACAGTGAAGAATTTCTTCCTAATATCTCATCTAAACCTCCCCTCTTTCAGCTTAAACCCATTTTCCCTTGTTTTGTCATTAACTGCCCTTATGAAAACTCCTTCCCCAGCTTTCTTGTAGCCCCTTCAGGGGACTGGGAGGCCACTATAAGATCTCCCCGGAAATACTATGTTGTTCTTATTTGGGAGTGGAATTTTAATCCAACAGAATATATTTCATTTGCTGATATATCATTTGACTTTTTTTTTTTTCATGTATTTTGCCACTGCCCCAGTAACACGTCCTTTATTTGTCCTTTCTGTATAATTTCTGCTCTTGCAGTTATACTGTTCCTTGATTTTCTTCTACCCAATAAGTTTCTGAGATGTCCCCTGTGACAGAGTCATCATTCCAGCTCAGGTGTTTCACAACATCTATCTGTTTCTTTAGCTCGTAAAGTTTATGTGTGCATGTAAACATCGGTATCTGATCTGGTTGTTCACCACTTTTCTGGTTGTGCACCTTTCTAAACATAGATTTATTTGTTCAGATGTTGGTCATAGATTCTAATTTCTTACCTAAGTGTCATTGATTTCTATCTTGTCCTTCTATTAGAATAGTTTTCTTGCTTTTATTCCTAAGGTAAAGTGGGCAATCTCGAAGTGTGTGGTCTTCTACACATCACAGCTTTGCTCCAGATGCTAATTTAGAGCTTCCCTATATCTTCTGCTCTATATGGTGCAGCAGCCAGATTTCATGTAGGTTAACATGGAACCCAGCTTTCTTTACAGAGTCACTATGTTCCTACAGTTTTCTATTTCCTTATGATTCTACCATCCTTTCCCTAACATAATTTCCATAACCATGTCCTGAAATGCTCTTTTACTTCTCTGTCCCATTCTAAGCACAGAAGGGGGAGCATTTTATAAGGCTACCCATAAAATCCTGATCTTTTCTAGCTTCCAACTCAGGTGCTTTTATTTGACCCCCGAGACTCATCCTATCTCTTTTGATGTCAATGGGACCTATATAGACATTGACGGGTGGCTTCTCTGTAGTGCTTCATAACTTAGATCCAAATGTTTCTACTATCCTTCATCCCAGCGAGCAACTCACTCTTCTTTCTTTGCTGTCTTCCTGCCTGAGCATTGAATCTTGGAGGCCTAAGTCTGTGAGCTGTTTGTCTCCTGTGGACACCAACACAATTTAGTACCTTCCACAGAGCTTGGTTTGTACAGCCTGGGGACAGTTACCACACTGACTGTCAGATCTTTCTTTTCCAGACTCGGTATCTCCTGTTCTTTAGAGGATTCAAGTCAAATGAAAGGATTACACGTCTTGTAGGCCACAATGTAGTTCATACACCCCCAGCATGTTTGCTTTTTTTTCCCCAACACTGTGACACTACAGACACATTTTCCTTACAGACACGCTAACCCTCAGAACTGCTGCCTGCTCGTTCTCCAGCTTGTATTTGTGCACCTGATCGTGACTGCCTGGAATGTATTTTCTTTGAATATTTTCCTGGTGAACTGCATCCATTTTTTTCAAAACTTTTTCAAACTCCTATCTGTGCAGCCCCTCTCCATTGGATATGATTTGTGAATTTAATGAGCGTCCCTCTTCCATTATTTTGGCTGCCCATGAAGATATTGGATAGCACCAGAGCCAAGATGCTAGATCCCTCTAGAGTTTCAATACATCCTTCTACGTTGACAGTGAATCCAGATTCTAGTCTCTCTGCATCATCTCTTGCAGAGGGCTGTTTTCCTACTCTATCCTTGACTATTCAGGTATTCAGTAAGTGTCTTTTAATTCTTCAGCTGTAAGAAGAGACTCTTTTTTCCTCAAATGCATGGAAAAATCATGCCTGAAATCCATTTTTAGTCCCTAGCCATCAGATTCTTTCTTCTATGAGCCCTATATGCAGTATTACGTGCGTGCAGCAAGAGTGGTAATATATATATTGACATTCTCATATTGAACCCCAGATGTTGATACTGTTGTTCTCTATGCTGACATTTCCCTTGATAGTTTTGTAAAAAACCTTCTTATTTTCCAAAATACTCTTGTCAAGCTGGACTCATTCTGATATATTCCTGCCTATTGGTATGAAACAGGCATGGGTTTGGAGAGTTTACTAAATATGGGAACCAAGCTCACTGCTCTTATCTTAAACAATTGGAGGCAAGCTAGTTTAGACCCCTCAACTCTTATATGTTTATTATTAAATAGTTCCCTGGGTTTTCCATCTTTAACATTATATTTCCTCTAACTGAAGACAGGAAGAAAACAGGGTTCATTGAGATATCTAGGAAAAGCAACAATCTAAAATCCTAAATATAATGATCTATCTAGTTATTTAGTATTATTCTGGGCACCAGAAGAAATATTATGTTTCTTTGAGCACTTATTTAACATATCAGAGTGAAGGATATGAAGATATTTACTAATGCAGCAGATGTGTGGAGCCTAAAGGCAAATGAGGGTTGAACTAAACAGGATCTTGGACAGGAAAACTAGAGCAAACATTTGCTAGGTTAGGACTAGAGAAAAGAGGTGGCATTGTCAGCCTGAAAGGGAATTATGTGGCTGTTTGAGTTGCCTTAGAGGAGATTAAATTTCTTAGCTCAAAATGGAAGATGGTCCAAGTATCAGTATGTCTCCTGCCAGTGGCCCAGAGAGGAGGGAGCTCATTGTTTGTTATATTGTAGTGAAAGAAACTCACTTCTTGGGTGGTTGAAGCTGATGCAACAACTGACACTGAAAAATGAGGGGAGAAAGTTGAGAGGATTACAAAAGCTCTGCACCTGGCTTCAGTACAGAGGAAGAAAAAACTAAGTACATAAGTGTTTGGCAATGGACAGGTAAAGCTACAGGGGTTTGAAGCTGGAGGAGGTTTGGAATTTCTTGAAAAGTGCTCATACTCTCAGGTATCCATGTCCCAAGCAAAAGGTAGGAGCCTTTAAGAGTGAGTTCCAGTTCTAACACGATGAACAGTCACGTCAAGAAAGAAATTATAATTAAGCAGAAAGTGAGAGCATAAGGAATGGAAAGCAGGGTGTATCAGCAAGCAAACCCCAGGCTGGTGTGTGCAGCAATAAAGTGAGCGTTGCCAGAAGATAAGTTAAATATAACCTTGGAGAACACACCAAAGTAAAAAGGAGGAAGTCCTCAGGTGTATAAATAAAAAGTGAATCCAGAAGAAAGAGGCAAGGCATGCTGCTTTAAGGATGAATAAGAGAGAACTGAGGTGGGATGCCCAAATTAACTGAATACATTGCACTATTTTTAATCAAAATGAAGATAAAAATGAGGAGTGGAAATGATTTCAAGTACATTGGAAGCAAGTCTAAAGACCTTACTACAATAAAGTCAGATTCTCGTCATCTTATCAAATAAAATGTCACTTGAAATTGAGTGTTATGTAGTACCTTCATAAGCTGGTGAAGGATTTGGAGGACATGTCTTATGAGGAGCAGCTGAGGGAAACTGGGGTTGTTGAGCCTGGAGAAAAGGAGGCTGAGGGGAGACCTTCTGGCTCTGTCCAAGTCCCTTGGAGGAGGGTGGAGAGAGGTGGGGGTGGGTCTGTTCAACCAAGGACCAAGGGACAGGACAAGAGGAAATGGCCTCCAGTTGTGGCCAGGGCAGTTGAGATTGGATGTGAGGAAGAATTTCTTTGCTGAAAGGGTTCTGAGGCATTGGAAGGGGTTGCCCAGGGCAGTGGTGGAGTCCCCATCCCTGGAGGGATTGAAGAGTCGTGTAGACACAGTGCTGAGGGACATGGGTTAGTCATAGGGGACTGGTCAGCGTTGGGTTCATGATTGGACTCGATGAGCTTAAAGGGCTTTTCCAGTCCAGGCAATTCTGGGATCCTGTGATTTAGCAATGAGCAAAAATGATACACGGAAGTTTGTGTTGGCATGCAGAAAGAAAAGTGACAACCAAAGTGACAGAAAAGCAATAAAAATGAGTAAGAGAACCTATGGAAAGAAACAAAAAACCTTCTGTTGAAAATTGGTATCTCCTCAGTTGGAAAAGCTGAGGCAGAGAAGTTGAGTGTGAAGACCACACTGCAGTTTTGCAGAGGGGCACGCAGAAGAGCTAATCCTGTTGTCGAAAATGCTGCTGAGGCTGAGACTTTGACTGAAATACCTCAGGATGCTCATGCCACTCACCCAGGCCAGAGCTCCAGAGCAGGGGATGCTGAGGAAGGACAGGCAGGTGTCCCCACCTCCTGGGAGGTGATGTTGTAACTCCATCTCCTGGCCAAAGGCTGAGCTGCACGGGTTCCTGAAGGGTTCCTGCTGCCGGACTGTATGAAAGCAAGGCAGGGAAGGGATCCTGTCCTAGTCTGCTGTCATTTGTGCCCCAGGGTGATTCAGAACTGGATATGGGATCTCTGTGTGCACTAGTTTGTTATGGAAAAAAAAACAGGCAGAAAAATCCTACCACTTTTAGAAACTCAGATGAACTTTTAGCATCCCCAGTGGCCTGCAGTGAGGAGCTCCACAGCTTGCCAGTGTGTTATGTTGTGGAGAAAGTACCCCTTCTTGTCTGTATGGAATTTGTAACCCGTTAACTTCATTCAGTGCCTCATTTTTATACCAGAAGAGACCAAAAATGATCATTCTGTGGCTATTTCCTCTGTGACATGGAGGAAGAGACCTTTATCAGTTTGTAGGGATGGGAACAGCCATGGCTGGCAAGGCCACATCATCCTATCGTGGAAACCTGCACTATGGCAAGGAAGGGGGGGGCTGTGCCACTGGGGGAACTTGGATGATTCCTCCCAGGTCCTGCTGTGACACAGAGCATGCAGCCCCCATTGGATTGGCATGGGAAACTGGGACACAGTAATTCTTGGACTGGGGAAAGAGCCATAAGAGGCGTCAGTGGTGGGGACAGTCATGAGGCCAGGGGAGTGTATTGCTGGATCTGAGGCTGCTCCCCTTCTACAGAGGAAAGGACAGTTCCTGTGGATGAGAGGAGGTGGTTGGGTGTATCTATCTCGTACGTCTCTGCAGTGAGGCAGTACCTGGGTCAGAGGGTGCTGGGAGAAGATAGAAGGTGGAAGTCACTTTGTCTAGGGAGGGAAGGAAAACCTAAGCAAGACCTGTTGTTTACGTCCCACTAAGGTGAGGCCAGAGGTGTTGATGGGTAGCTGTTGTGATGTTCCTGCTAGACCATTTGAGTCTGAGACACAAGGACTCTTAGCCAGGATGAGGAAGGCAAACATGACCACTTGCCCAGCTCTCTTTCCAGGTCTGCTGGTGACAGCGGTGCCAGGCTGGGTTTGCAGGCACTATCCTCACCTGACTGGCCAGGGTCCTCTCACAGTTGTCCTCTCATTGTCCTTTCATGGGACAATGCTCGCAGTACAAGGGATGCAAACCTGCCCCTCCAGAGCAGAGGATGCTCAGCCCTCTGAGCCCTTTTGTGGAGCAGGTCCTGAGGTGGGACACGTCTGAGCACTGTGCAGTGCAGAGGGGTAACAGCTGGAAGCAGCGTGGACGGGAACAGCAGCACTCCTGGGAGCCAGGCAGTGCCCCTGGGATAGACGCTTTGACAAGGTCGGTACAGGCTACATGAAATCTCCCCTGTCTGGACTCTTGGGTTACTTCAAAGAAGTCTCTGAGCTTTGTGAGAGATAACTTCCCTTTGCGAGAGATAACTTCCCCTTGCCAAAGCTGCCTTCCTATTAGATTGTATTTACCCATATGGCCATTAATTGTATTCTTTAGAAGAGTCTCTACTAATTTATGCTGTGCAGTTATGAGACTTAATGGTTTGGATCATTAAAAAAAAGTTGTATCCCATCAGCAACTTTCCACCCTTCTGATAACCAAGGCACTTTCAAGTGAGCGAGAACACATCCTGGTTAGTAGTTCAGCTGTTTCATCCTTGCATTCCTCTGGTGCTGCGGGGTTAGTTACCTGGTCCTGCCAATTTATTACTATCTGCTTTGTTGATTTGTTTCTTTTACAGGGATTTCAACATGAGACTGGTCCTCCCTTATGTTCTGTATAAAGTTGGGTTCTGGCAGGGATCACAGAATCATAGAATCATAGAATGGTTCGGTTTGGTTTGGAAGGGACCTTAAAGCTCATCCAGTCCCAACCCCCCTGCCAGCAGCAGGGACACCTTCCACTAGACCAGGTTGCTCAAAGCCTCATCCAGCCTGGCCGAGAACACTTCCAGGGAGGAGCAGCCACAGCTTCTCTGGGCAACCTGGGCCAGTGTCTGACCACCCTCACAGTGAAGAACTTCTTCCTAATATCTAATCTAAACCTCCCCTCTTCCAGCTTGAACACATTTCCCCTTGTTTTGTCATTAACTGCCCTTATGAAAAGTCCTTCCCCAGCTTTCTTGTAGCCCCTTCAGGTACTGGGAGGCCACTATAAGATCTCCCCGGAGCCTCCTCTTCTCCAGGCTGAACAGCCCCAACTCTCTCAGCCTGTCCTCACAGCAGAGCTGCTCCAGCCCTCACATCATCCTCGTGGCCTCCTCTGGACTTGTTCCAGCTGCTCCAGGTCTCTCTTGTGATGGGGGCTCCAGAACTGGACGCAGCACTCCAGGTGGGGCCTTATGAGAGCGAAGATCTTTTCATTTTATATTGCTTTTTGGGGGTTATGTCTTCTGAGTGTAAGTACAGTACTGTCTTCAAAACAACATTGTGAACCATAGCAAGTGCACACTTCTCAGTGCCAAGAACAAGCCAAGAGCTGGTTTTCCTACTAAAAGTTCCCAGATAGATGTCTTGTGAAGTAAACATTGATGAGGTCCCAAAACATAGTGCCAGTATCTTGTTCTGAAATCACATTTACTACAAAATAATTGGATTCTCCCATTACAATTGTTCTCCTGAAGTTTCTGTGATTTCATCCTGCTCTTGTCAAAGTCAGTATCTTGCTTTAGCAGCTGATAACGCAGCCCCATGCTGGTACTTCCATCGGTGAAGGTTCCGTTTTAACACAATCAGTCTGCTCCTCTAGTTTGACTAGAGCAAGAATAAAAGCAGCAGCTGATGACTGGGATGACCAGGAGCCTGAGGAGCCTGGTCTGGAAGAGGTGCTTCCCTGGTTAATCTGGGAAAGTGAAGACTGGGAGGAGAAATGTCATTATTATCTGTAGATATATGGGGGGAGAGCTAATTAAGTTCCAGTTGTGGCACGAACAACAGGTAAGGTTAAACAGGTAAGGAAAATATGCAGATTGGCAATTAGTGGAAGTTTTTCCCCAGCTGGGGCAAAACCTAATTCATTTTGAGGTGGAAGATAACAAGCTCTCAGAAAACATCACAAGACATTGTACTGTGAGAGGGGGACTGAACTTGCTGAGCAAAGGACTCGTGAACTCCTGACACCACGCATCTCTTAACTGGACAGCAAGGCAAAGATGGAAAGAGTCTGGGGAATCTCACAGCAATACTTATGAAAAACATCATCAGCCTTCCTGTCCTGAGGTGTTCCTGTGAGGGTCTGGAGACCTCTGCTCCTCAAGGTAGTGCCCAAGGTCTCCATTCCTCACCCTCCTGCCTCCTTCAAGTGGCTCCCCTTCTGAGGGGACAGGGGAGAGAATTGGGGGGCAAGGGGAAGGAGACTCGTAGGGTGAGATAAGAACAATTTAATCATTGAAATAAAAGAAAACTTAAAATAATAATGATATTAAAATAGTAATTATAATAATAATAATAGTAACAAAATATGAAAATGAGGGACACCCAGTGCCATTGCTCACCACCCGCTGACCAAGCCCGGCCTGTTCCCAGATCACGATCCCAGAGGAGCCACAATCCTGACCCGAAACCGCAATCCCGGGAGAGCCAGAGCCCGAGTGAAAGCCAGAGAGAGCAAGAGAGGAAGAGCCCCTCATGGATCTCCTGCCCATGGGGGACAGGAGATGGAACAGCCCCTTGGCAGAGCCCAATGCCAATTTAGCTCATTAATTTAAATATTCATTGCCCCTCCCAGACCTTGCACTTGTAGACCAGCAAAACATTAAGTCCTTTGACTTCCAGCGACAAATGCCAACATGGGGATGTTCTCAGTGTTTCTCTCCTAACAAATCCCAGCTGAACCCAAACCCCAGCGCTGTTCCAGCTGCTGAACAGAACCAGCTCTGGCCCAGCTCACACCAGGACACAGCTGTTAAGAACATGAGAACATTGCTCCTGCCAAGGCAAGGGAAGAGAACAGGAGACCAGGCATGCCGTGATATCCCCCCAAAGTCTCCTTGCCTATGGGCAGAGATTGCTGGCGAGGGGAAGCTGGAGAAGAAAAGGCCTGAAACATGCTGCTGTGCTTTGTAGGCATGGACCAGTTGCTAAGGAGAACCAGCTGATATTTCTTGTTCATTGTTTGTATTTCCATCCAGTTCATTACAAGACAAAGCTGAAATGAAATGATTTTAGGTTGTTCTTGTGTAATTATGTAGTACATCAATCTATACAAGTTATCTCAGGCTTGCATACTTCAGAGAAAGTTCTAATGACATAAATTGGGTACCAACTCAATGTTCTAATGACATAAATTGGGTACCATCACTCAACTCTTAAAATCAATGTTGGGCACCTTGGCGCTCTGTGAACTAGTTACATGTGGGGTTTTTTTTTTCTTTTTTTTCACAGTTTCACCTGGCTTTGCAGCCAAGTCCACACCAGCCTGGTGACCCACTTCCGTGGTCAAATTGTTGCCGAGTTTGACAAGCAATTCCGGTACTTGTATGCAGAGTCCAAAGCAGTGACCAGCTTCTGTGTGCCAGATCCCGGAACATGCCCCTCTTCTCAGAATACCTCAAAATTTGCCAACTCCCTTTTAAAACCCGCCCAGGTGAACGAGGCTGAAACCTTGAGTCCCTCCAGCAGCCTTTCCAACGTAAGCATCAGAAGCATAAAAATGTCTCCCTTCCTGAAAAACTCCAGCTGCAATGTCCACCAGGAAAAGCAAGATTCAAACTCTGATTCTGGTAATAAGAAGGGGAAGGAAGACACATCTCTGAAGCCCACTTGCCCTAAACAGCAAGGAGAACCACCAGACTCACCAAACAGTCCTCCAAATGAATCCACCCCAGCTTTGTATGACAAATCAAATCTTGTGACAGCAAGGACATTCCTGCAGCTGGAGCCTTCCCCTGCCCTGAGCTCTGATAAACCTGGTTATCAAGGGGACAATAAGGCTAACAGCAGCCACTGCTCCCCGGTGAGACAGGAGCAGACCTTGCAGTCCCTTTCAGAAGGTGCCAGCAGCAATGGGACAAGCACGAAGCAGAAAGGACCTGTTGGTACCTCCAGGGAAGCGACAGCAGAAGATGACAACACTTTTTATGGGATGGAAAAAAGAGAGAGTCTCGGACAAGGCAAATTGGACCTGCTATCCTCATACAACCAGGTGAAACGAGATAAAAAGCCTGTGGTTCCTTGCTATGACAAAGTCCCCGAGGACATGCTGATGGAGAAGAACAGCGCGTACGGGGCAGAGAAAAGAATGACTCTGGGGCACAGTAAGCTGGATCTGATCACCAAGTACAACAAATTAAAATCTAAACACGTACACAGTCGGTTCGAACTCTGACCTGGGCCTCGAGGTGTCCTTTGGTCTTCTTCTCAGGTGGTTGCTTTTCCCCACCAATCATCAAGCTGAGGCTTGTAATCAAAGTGCGTGTGGTAAATGAGTCTTGTTCTTATTAAAAGGTGTCCGTGATGTCTCTAATATATGCGGGGGACTGACCCAGCTGAGATTAGCCAGGACCCTTCAAATTTTCAATTAGATCATGGCAGGAGAGAGAAAATTAACATAATCCACACTTCTGCCTTCTTTTGACCCGTTTGGGAAAGAACAATTTTCCCCTAAACACAGCAAAACCATTGCGGCTACAGCTGGAAGCTGTTTGGCCACTGAGGTCTTCAGGGTGAACCCAGGTTCTCTTTGTATTGAGCGATTCTTCTCCCTGTACCCATGTGCTGGAAATGAAGCGCTCAAAGGCAGGGTGATGGTAAAAATAAAGGAGCTGTTCTGCTGGGAAGAGCTGTGTTGGGTCCCCCATGGGGCGGTGAGAACCCTGAGCTTGACCAGGGCCCCTCTGTGCTGAGCTGTGCCATGCCACCAGGGTACGGACGGCATGGCTGGGCACATGGTGGCATCTGCACAGGGTTGACATTGACATGTAAGTGGTGTCTGCACACGGGTGGGATCTCCACATGGGTGGTGTCTGCACACGGGTGGGATCTCCACATGGGTGGTGTCTCCACACGGATGGTGTCTGCACACGGATCATATCTGAACACAAGCGGCAGCTGACACAGGTCCTGCCTGGACAGGGGTGGCCCCTGTATATGAGTGGCACACTAAGGCACTTGGGTGGCATCTGGATCGTGGGTGGCATGTCTCACACAGGTGACACGTCTGACACTGGGGGTGCTGCCCACGGCTGGTGTCAGCACAGAGCCGGTGCTGGGACACGGTGGTGCCTGGACAGGGACGGTGTCTGCACACGGGGAGCATCTGGACGTGGGCTGTGCGCACACAGGCGGTGGTGGCCCACAGTGGCGTGTTGTGG
>NW_010338140.1:0-226 GCF_000700745.2 Antrostomus carolinensis
TGGGTGGGGTCAGAGTGACCCGGGGGGCGGGGTGAGACCTTTCAAATTAGAATATAATTAATAAAGAAAGGAATAAATGAATTAATCAATATGGTGATACCGTTCCCAGAGTCCATGGTGCTCCAGCCGTGCCTCAGTTTCCCCATTGATCACAGAATCGTTGGGTTGGGAAAGACCTTTGAGATCATCAAGTCCAACCGTGACTGTCCACTGCTGAACAATCTCT
>NW_010338140.1:424-6066 GCF_000700745.2 Antrostomus carolinensis
CACAAGGTCTCCCCTCAGCCTCCTTTTCTCCAGGCTCAACACCCCCAGTTCCCTCAGCCACAAGGGAACTCATCACACTTGTGCTCCAGACCCTTCCCCAGCTCCGTTGCCCTTCTCTGGACACGCTCCAGCACCTCCATGTCCTTCTTGGGGTGAGGGGCCCAACACTGAACCCAGCACTCTAGATGCAGCCTCACCAAAGCTGAGCACAGGGATGACTTCCCTGGTCTTGCTGGCCATGCTGTTTCTGATACAGGCCAGATGCCATTGGCCTTTTTGGCCACCTGGGCACGATACCGACTCAGCGCTTTCCAGGGCAGGAGTTGGCTAAAGGCTCTGATGGACTTTGAAAATACAAATACCAACGGGCAGGTTAAAGAGCCACCTGGTTGTTTTCATGCCCAGCATTCGCTTTTGTCCCTCATGACCAGGTTTGATCAGTTTGATTTTGGGGTCTCTGGGATCCCCAGACCAGCCCTGTGGGCAGCATCTGCTCCCAGCCCTGCCAGCTGCAGAGCATGGAGAACACCAGGACATGAGCTCGGGAGATTTTTCTGTCCCAGAAAAGAAAAGTAGAAAGGGTAAAAATTGGGTACTTCAGACTTCAAATGTCACTTTTGGTTTAGTGAAGCTGATGTAATTTCTCAGGTTCTTCCTCTGGTGAGGCTGCACCTCCAAGTCCTGGGTTCAGTTTTGGACCCCATCAGCACCCATGGGACATCACAGATGGGTGTTTGCTAATGTTGGGGACCCCAATGCCCAGGCAATGAGGTTTGATGCTGCTGCCAGATTCCTTCTGGGGAGGTGACACCCCAGGAATTTGGTCAATGGTGAGGAAGTCACCCAACAGCTTCTTCTCCATCACCCCACATCAGAACACACTGTGATTTTCCTCCTGGTGAAGAAGACATTGCTCACTCCTGGCACAACAGAAATGCAGATTTGAGCTCTTGATAGTGCTACAGGGCCTGATCCTGCACCACTGAGGGGTTTTTGCTTCACTCTCCCTCTGTTGAGGACCTCTCTGTGGAGGAAGGAGCAAAGTTCTGCCCTCCTACCCCTCCTGGGCTGCATTTTCCTGGCTGTGTCACTCAGTGTCAGGTTTGGGACTGGGACAGTGGCCACCCAGCACAGGCAGCTGCTGCCACCTACGGATAAAAAATAGCCAAAAAATTCACCCCAGATATTCTGTTGGGCCATCACCTCTCTGTCCCCATCCTTTGCAGCCACACTGAGGTCAGAGCAAGAGCGGGTGGGAAACCAAACCCATGGTCACATCATGGTCTGACACAGATGCTTGGGCATCATCCCCTCCTGCACGTGTTTAAATTGGGAAAGGAGATGTCCTGGACATGCAAGAGGAGACTTTCCTCAAGCACAGCACATGAGCAGCTGGAAATCATGCTCTGATATATGCAACAAAGTGACCCAAATGCCACCCTGGCAGGAGAATAAACCACAGGCAGATGAGGACAAGTACCACTGTCCCCATGGTGATGGGACCTGCAGTTTGTACCAAGGGGTGCAGGCACCCAGGGGCGATTTCCCAAAGGGATTTATCATCAGGGCCCCCCAACATTTGAGTCTGATCTGCAAATACATACGTTGTGGAGAGAATTAGGTAGAAAGTCACGAGCTGCCTGATTTGCCTGTGCCAAAGGGATGTCTCCCTGAAGAGCTGCATTGGAAGTGGGTTTTTTCTCCTCCCCTGGAGTTAAAAAATATTTCAAAGCCTAGAAACCTCCAACCTGGCTGCTTCTTGAACAGCCACCAGCTCAGACTGAATGGTTTTATCCTCCACACTCTCCTTGCTGCCAACAAACATCTTGGAGCAACTCCCAACAATGGGAGCACGATGGTGGGTCCTTGGGTGCAGCCTGCCCTGCACAAGGCATGCTGCTGTCCCAGCAGGGATGACACCGGACACTGTCCCCAGCTGGCCGGGTGATCAGAGGGCTTGGGCATCTTGTTATCAACTCCAAAGTTTATTTTTAAACATCTGACTCCAATTTAAAGGTATCAGCAGCATGTGCTGAGTGCAGAACCTCAAAATATTCCCTCCTCCTTATCCTGCTTTTCTGTCCCATCATTTGTTTCATCATCTCCCCTCTCTGGGTCTACAGCATGAGCTGAAAAACCTGCTCGCTTTAGGAGTTTGATGAAATCTTCTCCTGTTTGGTGCTTTGGCTGCCAGGCAAACACAGAGAGAGGGGCATGATACATCAACACGGGGGCCCGGAAAGGTTGACCTCAAAACCAACCCCACATAAACATGCTCTGGAAACCTCTGGGAGATGCAGTGGGGGATCCCATCCCATTTTAACCCCAGCTGAGCTGGAGTTTAACTGAAATGGGAATGCCTCAGGATTGCCATGGGATGCGTGTTGTATAGACGAGGAGAGGATGGCCAGTGTCTTGGTGTTTTGAGCTTGCCCACTTCCAGCAGATGGTAATCTGGAAATGCTGAAACATCTGGGTGCAAAGCCTCTGCAAAGCCTCCAAAACTGGTTTGGAAGATGCTGGAAGCCTGACCATGGGAAGAAGGAAACCTAACAGTGTTGACCCTTTCCATAAAACTCTTTAGAGAAGAACCACTGCCCCACACACCTCTGATCTACTTTTCCAATGGCTGTTGCATGAGGCCAGCATGAAGACCTGCATTTCTGCTTTTCAGGGAAAACATCTCTATTATTTTACATGGGAAGAAGGAAGAAAATAGCAATTTCTCACCATTCTGTGTCCAGTCCCAACTTTTCCTTGATGAGAGCAGAGCTACTGGAGCAACATCAGGGTAGGCATCCCTCATGGCTGCTGTCTGCTCTGCCCAAACTCCCACCTTCAGAGGAGACCTGATGCATTTTCTAGTGATCAAAACTGCTCAGTTAACAGAGCGTGTTACTCATGGGAAGAAACCCCCCCAGCACAAAGGCAGCCTGGAGTGTTTGCATCCCAGATACATACCAATTACCAGCACTGCGGATTATTCACTCTCCCAGTCACACCATACAGAGCCTCTTTGGGAAAAAAAATAATAATAATTAAAAAAAAACCCAAATCTCAATTATTCTGTCTGGGCAAATGGAAATTTTAGCTTAAAATATCAGATCCTAAGCAGGGGCTGCATGGGGTCAAGGTGATGATGAAAGAGGTCAGAGGCACTTGCCTTGCGTGTGTGCAGCCTGCCTGTCCCTTCAGAGAGGTTGGGGTTTTTTTTCTGAGTGACCCCGAATCATTTGTTGATGGTTTTGGGGGTTGGGCAATCAACCCTAAATAAAACGTACAGGAATTGTTTCAGCTGGGACCTGAATCTGAAGCCAGATGGATGGAAATGAGGCACTAAATTTCATCCACCCCCAGTTTTTGCCTGCTCGGGTCTCTTTTATTTTACATAGCTGAACATTTCAGGGCAGATTGCCACTATTTTCCAGGAGGGAAAACAGCTCCATTCAGGTGTGAAAATTGAGCTTGATGGTCCTCAGGGACCACATGTGTTGGGTGAAACCCTTTTCTCTGGGTGCTGGCTGGACCTGGGCACAGAACTGTGGCTTTAAGCTCCTCAGAGGCTGGGTTTAAGGTGGTTTAACTGAGCTGGGATTAGCCAGGTCTGACATCCCTCTCTCCCACTCGTGTCCCGTTCTATTTATAGTCCGATGGACCATCAGGCTCTGATTCATTGTAGAAGTAAAGCACAGTGCATTGCCTGTTTCTTTTATTCCCTGCCTGGGAAAAGGGGTGAAAATTCAAATTCTCTTTGCTGGAGAAGGAGCAGAGGGAGAAGAGCTCCATCACACACACCCTGGACCTGGATTTACTCCACTTCCATGAAGGCTGAAATCTTCATTAGCAAACACAACCTGTGCCCTGCTGAGGGTGATTCCCAGGCTGCCTGCAGCCCTTGCGTAAAAAAGGGAGATTATTTCTTGGCAAAGCACTCAAATATGGATAAGAAGAATAAGGGATTTATATACCCATCCCTCCTACAAATTATTGCACTTGATGTCCATCCCTGGCACATCCAGACCCGAGGTGACGTTACTACTCCTCTCCCAAAACAAGGCTGGGTCAATCCAGCTGTCTCAGAACCTTTCCTCTTAGAAGTTTCTTTTTATTTTTTCTGGCACTGGGTGTATTTTATGTTGCCCAAGGAATGCTGCATAAAAGTAAAAGATCTCTCTCCTATCCTGTTTCTAAGAAAATATCATCAATGAACTATAACATTCATAAAAAAATAAAGTCTCCCTTTAAGCATTAATGAGAGGTGAGTAACATTTTAATCTATGTGATGAGTAAGTTTTTAACCCTCAGACTATGAAAGTAAGAGTACTTTCATAAGAGTACCTAAAAATACCTGATTTAGCTGTTAAATTCCCTGAAAAGATGGTCTGGGCTGTAAAATTGGCCTGGATATAGCTTAATTCCAAATTAGCTTTCTTCTGACCTATATTTGGCTTTGGGACACAGAAAATTTCGCCTTGTAATTGCACAGGTGACATAGGTAGAAATATTCTGACCACTACATGTTTGGGGTTTTTTTTATACAAAGAAAGTTTCATGTCCTTTATTACCTAAGGACATTACTTATGGTTTCCTTGTCCTCCTGGGACTTGAACCCCATCTCCCATTAAATGAGATGATAAACCACAGGTTCTTGAGCAGCCAACGTACATGTTGTGGGGGTAGAAATCTCTTTTGCTCTATTTGTCCCTTGCTTTGTTGTTTACTCCTGGGCTAATGCATTTCCACCGAGGCAGAAATGTGGGTCAGTGCCCGTGGGGCTTTGCCCAGGGATGTGTTTGCCCCGTGTGCCATGCTGGGACCTCCCTGCTCCCAGTACGTGTGGGAAAACAGCCCTTCTGCACCACTGGTCCCACTAGGAGCAGGGCAGAGGATGGGGTACTTGGTGGCCTTGGGCCCCTCTCCCATGCCTTCCCTGTCCCTTCACCCTCAGGCTGCCAAGGGAGACCCATGGAGGTCCAAGCCCCACTTGATCTCCATCTACATCACTCCCCTGAACCAGGATTTCCATCATTTCTCCTCTCTTCCAAAAAGTCCTTCCTTCCATCTCCCCCATCCCTCCATCTCCCTCTCCTGCCTTCATCTTCCATCCCTACATCTTGCCTATCTCTCCATCTTCTATCCCTCCAACTTCTTCCCATCCCTCTATCTTCTATCCTGCTCTCTCTCTGACCTATCTTCCATCCTTCCATCTTCCCATCCTTCCATCTTCCCACCCCTCCATCTCTCTTCCATCTCTCTATTTCTACCATCCTTCAATTTCTCCCATCCCTTCACCTTCCTCCCATCCCTCTATTTTCCATCCTGCTCTCTCCCTTTGACCTGTCTTCCATCCTTCCATCTTCCCACTCCTCTATCTCCTACTCCTTCATCTCCCAACCCCTCCATCTCTCCCTCACCTCTCCACTTCTCCCGTCCCTCCGTTTCTCCCATCCCTCCACCTTCCTCTCATCCTTCAATCTTCAATCCTACTCTTTCCTTCTGCCTTTTGCCTTCCACCTTTCCATCTCCCACCCCTCCATCTCTCCCCATCCCTCAGTTTCTCCCATCCCTCTACCTTCCTCCCATCCCTTTATCCCCCATCCTTCCACCTCCTTCCCATCCCTCCATCTCCCACCCTTCCATTC
>NW_010338141.1:0-3027 GCF_000700745.2 Antrostomus carolinensis
TGCTCCCGGCAGATAACGTCTGCCCTTTCCTTCCTCCCTTCCTTCCGTCCTTCCCCCGCCGGCACCGGAGTCGTTGGGGCTCTCGTTCCCACCGAGGGAGCAGGCGAGGGTCCGGGCTGCACGTGCATTTGCTCCCCTTTTCCCCCTTGGATGCACAGCGATTTCCTTTCTCCGAAGCGCTGCCTGAATGATTCTGGTCGGTTTTGCAATGTTTCAGGAAATAGCTGGATTTGTCACATTTCACGTCCGTGGTGGGGAAGGTCGGTCTCTTCCCTTTTTCTAACGGCTGGTACTCGTAACGGATTTGTCTATTGACAGTACAGGAGTAATTTTTCATTATTCTGTCCGTCAACTTATTAAGTAAATTTTTCAGTGTGTTGTAGTGATTCATTGATCGGCAAAATAGCTGGAAGTTAAGTACGTCATAGTTCACGTTTGTGTCAATCAAAACAGGTTTTTGTGACATGATGTGGGAAGTGACAAGTTTATCCACTAACTCTGTTTAGAAAAGTTAATTATGAGTAAGTGCTTTTCTCCTCCAAAGACTAGCAAAGCCAAGAGCTTTTAGAAACTGTTGTTTAAGCCTTATAGTCTGGAATAGGAAAGGTGAAAAAGCATCTGATAATTGTGTCATTTTTTCAAAAAAAAGCCCAAACAAACCCAGAAATGGAAGGAGGGCAAGTGAGTGATGTGCACCGCAGTTAAGCAGTGTTATTTGCTAATAAATGACAGTCTCCTGTTAAATGAAAAGTGGTGTTTCTTAAGTCTAGCAGTGTATAAGAAAAGGAATCTTTTTATGTTGCTTTGATGCCGTTCGGTTCATCAATGCCTGTATTCTCGGTAACAATCTGCTGATGGCTGATCCCCGTGGCAGCTCCTGGAAGCGAATACTTGCATGATTACTTACAAGATAACTTACGTGAGCAAGGGTCTAGAGAATGAGTCGCTGCTTGTTGATAATTGACTCTCTGTTCTGATGTGCCTTGTTTTATTTTCTCCCTGTAGCTTAGGAATGTGTTCAACAGCAACTTTTGACGTAATATATTAAAGTAAGCGTTAGTGTCTATTGCTAAAAACAAGCTCTTGGCCCTTCAAAGTAGATACAGTAGCAGAAATAGATCAAGCATGTGATAAAAAGTAAGGCAGTAGCCTAAAGCCTTTCTTGAAGAACCGCCAGAATGTATTTAGAAAGTAAAAGCAATCCTATGCTGCTGCTGATGTATAATGGGATAAAGAAAAGCTATCAAGGCAAATATATCTGCAGATAGGGAAATATATTTTTAACTCTTATGGTGTGTTTCATCTGGAGTTTCTGGATAGATTTGCAACTCTATTCAATTCATTTTTACTGCTGGGTGAACAGCAATGTGGGGATAGTGATTTGCCCAAGGTCACCTAGAAGACTAGGTGAGAATAAAATAGAAAAGAAACCAGTTTTTCTGAGTATGAGTCTGGTACTTAATCTACTAGAACCTGCTGCTGTTTATTATGGATATTAATAGGAGTTTTTATTATGGTTTTAAGAGATCTATGATCCCGATACTTGCTTCAGTAGTATAATTTGTTATCATTCTGCACAAAATTTAGTAAACCTTACTGGTCTGGGTAATTGGAAGAGTTTAGTAAAGATAATTTAAAGAAAATGAGACATTTCATAGGCCTGAGATGAAACTCAGTGCTAGGCTTAAAAATGTGAAAGTTTAAAGTAAGGCTGTGGTAAAGAAGAAAGTAGGTACTGTGACCACGAGAAACAAGTGGGGAAATTAACAATTATGTGTGGGTTGGTGATTTAGGATTCTATTTTCTGTCAGTGAAGCGTAAAATTTAATCCTAGGCCTCGGCATAGGTTAGCAAATGTAAGTAGAGGAAGATGCGTGTAATGTAATAGCTTTTGAATCTCAATAAAAGGCTTATTAACTTAGTGTCAGACCCTGGTATAAAGCAAAAACACAAACTGTCTTAAACTTATGAACAGAAACCCTGCTGTAGTAAATTTCTTGGTGTGTATGATTTAATGTAGTCCTTATTACTTGCCCACTATTTCAATATAATGGAAACAGAGTTGCTTACAGAAGAACATAACTTTTAATGAATTGAAGTCTCTGCCACGTTCAGTCTGTAAAATTACAAAAGCCAGGAGGGGATAGTTCTTCATTTGTGTAAGTAATTTGCATGTTAATTACAGACCTGGTTATACAAACAGAATGTTTTTTTTTCCATAAGGATGACTCTTTTCCCATATGCAGACCTCGTGTGTTATCCAGACACACTGTACTTGTTTGGTATGGCAGCCAGACCCGTGATGTGATGAACACCACCAGTTCCCTTTCTCTTTAGTAGAGCTGAAGGTGTTTGCCCTTTGCCAGGACTGCATCCGAGTAAGAGAAGGGAGTAATTTATTTTTTTTTCCTTTCCACCATTTTTTCTCTTATTGGAGTAGTGTCAGAGTTAATGTAAGCTTCTACTTGTGTTGATTCTTCATTTCCAACCTTTCTAATGAGATCTATGAAGCTAATTGGATGTTGCAGCGTGCAGTACTGCCTTGCCTAAGTTTTTGGCCCCTGACAACAGTAGTGGAATCCGCATCCCTGCGTGAGGTTCTCTGGCCTGGTAGGAGCTGAGCAGGCATGAAAGGGTCTAAAGCACACAAAGCAGAAGTTGTTTCATTGGTAAATGTGTAAAGAATAATAACACACACACACAAAAAGGGAAGATGCAGTGCTTCTCATTTTGGACCTAGGCATAAAAACTGTAGTAGCAAGAAATGACGTCTTCCATGTCTGGAATTTAGGGTGTGACAACCTTTTTCTGTTTTTGTTTTTGTTTGTTTGTTTTTTTCTTCTTGAAAAGAAGAAAAAAGGCAGAGTCAAAGCCTTTCTTTCAAAATGTGCTTGGATGGGGCAGAAATGTCTTTATTTTTTAAGGTTTTTTTTCTTCTCCTCTCCAGTGAATCTCCAGTTAAAATTATTGTCAGCATGAGAGAGCCATGGGTTCAGTTTACTCCTTTTCCAGCCAGATCACTGGATT
>NW_010338141.1:3072-28026 GCF_000700745.2 Antrostomus carolinensis
CAAAACAGAGGCTGTGACACAGAAGAAAGCAAGTTGCAAGCCCAACAGTAGAGAGATGGAGAAAAATATGGGCTACTTCTGTGTTCACTTAATGTGTTATATTAAAAAGCCTTTGGAATGGAGACTGGAACTTCCCTTCTTTTTGTGGATGAGTTTCTTAACCATAGCAAAAGCAGTTCATGCTCTATGTCTCATACTTGCACAAAATGGAGCAGCTTCTGCGAGATGGCTAGAAAGCTACTCATACCCTCCCAAGTCAAAGTCATTCTGATGATGTGATCCTTTCCTAAGACTGGTATGAATTTGAATTTGTGTATTTGTCACACAAGTTTTGAGTTCTTTAACCACTAAGCTCTTGCACAATAACTGGATTGGGGGCGGGGGTGCGACCAAGCACCAAACCCAAAACCCAGCCAGAAACCCCAGCTGTTTTCTAAAGAACTTACTCTTCTAGGCATTAAGAAAGTAGCCCTGTGTAATTAAGCCCTTCAGGCAGGACACACGAATGTCTGTGTCTTGTTGAAAGCACCAAAGTTTCACCTCTGCCAAGAGTGAAATCCGCCTAGGTGTGCCCTGGAGGAGACCTGTAGGCAGAAAGGGGATTTACTGTTGGAAGCTAAGGCGTCAAGAGAGGCCTCCTAGGTTAAGCTGCAGCTGAGCCAAAGTTTGGAGCCTTCTAGATTCAGGTGCTAGAGTGCTGACAAGCTTTTGCTTTTGTTGCCATGTGAAGAATGGCAGCTGTTTTTAAGTTGGACCTCTGTCCCCTCCCATTCCATCTTTGCTATCTAGAGGAGGAGGCTAAAAGCAATCGTTCAGTAATGGGAGATGGATGACTTTTGCCAGTGCTTCTTAAAATTAGAAACATCTTTCTTTTTCGAAAAAACTCCAACCCAAAAACCAAATGAAAAACCAAACCCGAAAACCACCTTGAGCTGGAAGCTTGTTGCTCTTGGCTCACCAGATTTACTGGGTGTAATGAACGGAATTGGAGAAATCTCATTTAGGGTTAGTTGAGCCACAAGGAGGCAGGCTGCTCCTGTAGAACTGGTTATTGCCCTGTCTATAGTGCTGTTTAGAGAGTGCTGGTTTTTCTTTCCATATTCTGCCTGATTTGTTTTTTGGGGTTTTTTTGTTTGTTTGTTTGTTTTGAGCAGGCTTTTGATAGGTGACTGTACCATGGAGCTGGCTGAGATGAAATAAATCCAAAGGTAAAAGGTGGTGCTTTGCCTTGAGTATGTGACTGATTAAAAGTAACTCGATCAGTTTGGGGAAAACAGGGTGAAACCAGCAAGGTTTGTAAGTTCTTGAACTACAAGGATAAAACTTTAGAATAACTCCTTTCAGCATACACAAAGCTTTCTTTTCCTCTTTTTTTTTTTTCCTCCTTTTTTGGAAGCCCTGAACTATTTCAGTTACTATTAAATGAGGCTCTTATTGCCATTATACATAATGATGTACATAGGAGAACAAGAGTGCTACATATGCTACAGATGTAGTGTACCTAAGTTTCTTTTTGAAGATTTAAGTAGGAGGAAAAAGGAAATGTGTTTTAATTCTAGGTGCATTAACCTGTTTTTGTGAGAGAGGGAAACTGTAGAGTGTAACTTCTTTTGACTGTTTCTCTCAAGGCACATGAAGGCAGTAGAGCTGCTTTTTGGAAGGAGATCGTAAGTAACCTCCCCAGTTCTGTTATCCTCTTTCCTCTGAGTAAAGCATTGCCTGCTTTAATTGCTAAATACTAAGTTTAGTTTGCTGCATAATTTTTAAATGTAACTTCAGTCCCTTATATGATGTGACATTGGATGTGATTTCTCATATCTTGACCTTTAGGCAAGTGCAGATATCAAAGGTTAAAATAGTCAAATTATCACGTGTCCTTTCTGTGGCATTCATTTCTTAGAAGGTGCAAGGAGCTAGAGAAGGATGTTCCTCTCTGTAAGAGGTAACAGTTTCTGCTAATAGATGTCTTTCTTCTATACAATTCTATAATAAGTGGGAAAGAAACTAAATAAGAATAATTATTCAATAATTAAGCTGTCCTCCACTCACTAGAATGTAAAAATGAGTCTCTGAAGTTTGTGGTACATGTATGTTTTCTTAATCTAACATGTCACTTGAGAAAATTACTGGTTTGGCAATTCAGTCACTTATTTTTGTGGATTACTTAACAAAATTTAACTTGGAGTGCAATGGAAAGACAGTCAAATGCAAATTTTGTGCAGTCTGTGGTCGTATCGGGCTCTTCCCTTTTTCTCCCCTTCTGTACGAAATGCTTCAGTGGGAGTTTTTCCTGTTGATATAGAGGGGTAGCGAGAAAGGAATTCTTAGCTAGAAGACTATTGTGTTGTCCCCTGCAACCTGCCAGCTTAGAAACTGATGGCTCTGGCTTTGGTACAGATGCTGTCGCTCTTGGATTACTGGCAGGTATTTTGTTTCATAAGTGGAGAAGTAGAGCAGGCTGCAGTGATGGCAGAAGGGGTTGAGGAATCAATAATGATTTCTTCAGTAGTTTCACACGAGACAGGGTAGTTAACCAGCTTTCCCCTAGTTTTTGCCTTCCATGTGGGTATTGTAGTATTTTGCTCTGCTTTTCCATGTTATTCTGTTGCTGCTGTGTTTGCTGCTTACTGTGTACAACGTTTATGAGTTGTAGTGATGTCCTTTGACAGATATAGTTTAAAAACTAATTAGTGCACTACTGAAGTGTGCCATGTACCATACCCGTTCTCTTTTGTCAGCCATGTGTTTTGAGGTGTATTGCAAATAAGTGCCAGTTATTCTTTCCATGTTGTCTAGATCCTTCCAAAAATATCATAGAATGGTTTGGATTGGAAAGGACCTTAAAGATCATCTAGTTCCAACCCCCCTGCCATCAGCAGGGACACCTTCCACTAGACCAGGTTGCTCAAAGCCTCATCCAGCCTGGCCTTAAACACTTCCAGGGAGGGGCATCCACAACTTCCCTGGGCAACCTAGGAAAAAAAAAAAAGTGATATAATAGTGATATAAGTGAAAAGTGATATAATAGTGAAAAAAGTGATATAATAGCACTTTTTTTCTAATTTAGAAAAGGCACAATGTTACTTCATATGAAGTAAAAGAATATTAAAGATCCATCTCGGTGGTGACTACCAAAATTAAATTGCCATCACTTGGTCTTTAGACCAACCTAGAAAAACAAAGTGTAAACCATTTAAACATATGTTAGAGAACTTCAATCTCAGTCTTCAAAATTAATGATTATTCCACACTTTTTCCCCATAGAAATCCTGATTATTTTTTCCTCTTTTGTCTTGTCTGTTCTTTTGGTCCTTTTCTCTTCAGTTCACAATGTCACATGGTATCCAAGTGCTCGTGTATAACGGATACTGTTTTGTTAAGGTGATGGTAGATCAGATGAGATGTGGTTTTGTCTGCTAGAAAGCCGCTCACAATGATGCTCTACTGCAGAACAGGAGACCTTTATATCGGCACTGGGAGTCACAAGAGAATAACCCTTATTGCATGACTAGAAACTGTTTAAAAAGGAAAATTCCAGCAGACAGCCTAGAAAATGGTTTTGGTCGAATTTTTGGTAATTATGTATAACTTATAAATAATCTAATATGCAGTACTTTTGGTTGTTAAATCCCTCTGAAAAGGAAACAGTAGGACACAGTTGATTCTGTGGAAGTCAGGTGGTGAATGTAAGCTGCTCAAATGAAGTCAGTGCAAATGTTAAATATAAAATTGTATTTTTGTTAAGTTGATTTGGTCCACTTGTATCTCTTCTTCAGTAGCTAACCCTTGACAGTAGTTCAGGTATAGCGGTACAAATCAGTGTATAGCCAGGTGGTGTACAAACAGTTTTTCAAGTCCCTGGCCTTTGATAACTTGTTACTAAACGTGACTTTTATTAGGATTTAGTGGAGAAGCTGTGTTTTGCTAATATGTTGGCAATACCATGTGTTGGCAATATATTTGAATTCTAATAATGAATCTGCAGGAAGCAGTGAGACATTTGCTTGCTTTTTTTAAAAATTATTTTTTAAAATTTTTTTCTCTCCAGGAATATGGGGCTGAATGTCATTGCCCAAATATATCGAGATAGTGTGGAAACAGAGTTATCAGCACAGGCGTTACAGAAGGAAACACTAAGCAGGTTGTTTTATTGCTGTCGTGTATGCGAAGCGGTGGTATCTTAAGTTATATAAATTTGAAAACCTCGGTGAATTCTTTCATGCTGTTTGTTTTGAAATAAGTAGGTGCTCATCTTGGCTTCTGCTTTTCCCTTTCATGTAAGCTTTCAGAGGAATAAGGAATGGATTGAAGAGGGAAAACTGAAAAAAAAAAAAAAAAAGTTAAAATGCCCATATGAAAATGTTTTATGTGTTTGGGAATTTAAAGGCGTAGCATAAGATAGTCTAGATAAAACTAGAAACTGAGCCATTTAATGTTTCCTCTGGGCTTATAAGGTTCTTTCACAGAAAGCTTCATATGGTAGACCTCTCCTGCTAAGTGAGAGTGAAGACAATTAAATGTGTGGTGGTTTGTTGTTTTTTTTCCCCTCTGTTATTTTGAGAATGAGTTATTTTATGAAACCTGTATGTTACTGATGCATGCTGAGTGCGTGCTTACCTGTCATTCTCTAAGTGTTCTTGCCATGAATGAAGCAGTCCCGGACTATTTATTGTGTCTTGTAGCAGTTGTTAATGATCAAGAAAGTGGAAAAAAGTCAGCATATATTTTATTTCTATAAACTGTGACTTATGTATTTTAAACTTACTTTGAAGTTTGAGGTAGGCCTTTTTTGGGGGGGGGGACAACGGTGACACTTGGTTCCTTGTTTTTTTTATCTTGGTGTGTATCAACTTGCATGTTAAAGTGTTGTTTTTCTTCTGAGAAAACAAAGTAACTTATTCATAGGATAACCTTCCAATGTAGCCTGTGAAATTACTATCAACACTTTTTTTCCTGTTTGCCTTCTCATCTGTCTAAGCTGTTTATTTTCCCCGCTATCCCTTTTTTACACACTGGTTTTGTTAATTGTCCAGAGTACCTTTATTGTCATTTAAACAAGTTAAAATATGCTAGTTTAAATAGTTCCACGCCTGACAGAGCACATCTGTGTAAAAGGACTATCCAGGCAGATGTTGGTTTTGAGCTCTGCTTATGAAATTCAAATGGGAAAGAAATGAGATAGTAAAAGCATAGAAATTCTGAATTTTAGAGTATTCCATATATCCCCCAAAACCGCTATGTAGTGCACATCAAAGGCAATAATTTGGATTTGTTTTCTTTATAGCTGTGTTCTCTTATGGGGAAAAAAGAGTCTGTTGAAAAGGTTGCAGGTTCAGTTGTTAACTTTTCTGAAGCTGTAAAACTGTCATAAAACCTGAGTGCTTTTTTTAAGGAAAGCAAAGAATAACTAGAGATTCTGCTGAGTTCAGGCATCAGCGAAGTGCAATAGACTGTCTGTACTGAGTAACAAACAGATCTCCTTGAAACAAAAAGACTTTAGCGAAGGAAAGATTATACAAAGAATTGGCACTGAGCTAATGCAGTTGTGTACAAATTCTCAAAGAGCTATGACTTGATGAGGAGAAAATGTTTTCTCCTTGTGTGAAGTTCCAAATGTTTAGCCACCCTGGAAATAATCAGCACAGCTGAAATTAGTTTTGTTTACTAAAATAAATATGCTTTAGCTGGCCTGTCAGTTTAAGGATGGTCAATAAATATATGAGTGTATGTATGGATATATGCTTTAGTGAGATGAAATTTTAAGGTTTTTTAGATCACTTGGTTTTTCTTTTTCTTGCTTCTCTTAAGTGAAATGGAAAAGTCTGTTCACTCAAGTACATTTAGGTTCTCTTGAGACCTTGGTAAGGAAAAAGAAAATTTCCTTCTCATTGATTACTTAATTTGGTAGCAAACTGCTACTGACTAGTGGTGGGCCAGCCTATATGCTTACAGGTCATTGTTCAACTATTGAGCAATGTCCCTATCACAAAACCACTACTGTGGTAGGCAGACCTACCAAAAAACGTGGGAGTGATTGAATATTGTGTATATATATATATATATATATAGTTTGTATATATCTACTGGAGTGTTTTGCAAAATTAGGTTTGCATGTGTTGTCCAGATGGTGTAATAAGTTCTTGTTATGGGTGGTGGTGGTGGTGTGTCTCCTGCTACAGTGGAATACACTAGTCCTCCTGGTTACCATAGCAGACCATCCATCAACAGCAGCCTTACTCATTTTCTCCTGCATTATCTATTTGGAACAAACAGGAGGTGTTCTTTAGTCCTCTGATTTGTGTTCTCACAACACCATGTGTTGCTTTGCCAACAGCCACTGACATGAAGATGTGTTGTCTTATTTAGCCTGAAGAAATGGTGAACTGACTGTTGTACCACGTGGAATAGTTATTACCTATGTACACTATTGTGCTGGTTTTGGCTGAGATAGAGTTAATTTTTTCCATAGTAGCTTGTATGGGACTGTGTTTTGGAATGTGATGGAGCCCTGCTTTCCTGGAGATGGCTGAACACCTGCCTGCTGATGGGAAGCACTGAATGAATTCCTTATTTTGCTTTGCTTGTGCACACAGCTTTTGCTTTACCTATTAAACTGTCTTTGTTTCAACCCACAAGTTTTCTCACTTTTATTCTTCTGATTCTCTCCCCCATCCCGCTGCGGGGAGTGAGCAGGCAGCTGTGTGGGGCTTAGTTGCTGGCTGGGATTAAACCACGACAACTGTATTAGTGAATACTTTTCAAAGTTTTAATTAAAGAAATGTTCCTTTTCGTGCAACTGACACAGCATCTAGCTTTCTTTCTGCTTTCTCTGTAGGTGTTGATGGTGAACAGTAATTGTAGCAAGTGCTGTAAGGACCTCTTGAAAGAGCTGGAGCTTGACTCTGTTAATTGGTGCACTTTAAAGAACCGTTCTTAATACCTTGTAAACAAATAGGTGTCTATCAAAGACTCTGCCTTCACCCTATTGCCTAAGCTGTGTGCTTTCTGTTAATAAGCATATCTTTAGAACTTGTAGGTCTTGATAGCTAAATAAAAAGCCATTTAGAGTCTGAAAGAAGCATTTCAACTGAAAATAGTGGGCAGTGACCTAGCGAACAGCAGCACTTCTTTGCATCCTTAGGTTTCATTCTTAAAGTTGATGTGCAAGGAGAGAGTTGTCTTCTTTGAACAGCAAAAAGTATGCCTGAACATTTTTTGAGGAAACTTTTTTTTTTTCTTTATGGAAACACAAGTGGAAATGTTTAACCTGGTAGGTTCTTAGTGGGAAGACTGAACTGAGTGGAGGATTGTTGAAACCACCACTGGGGTATCACAAGAGTTAGAAATACATTAGGACAAAACTTACACTGATCACAGGAGAAAAAAAATTTTGAAGGACTTGTCCGTGGTGACTGTCAGGTTTGAGATACTTGATAAGGATGCAGTATGCCTCATTAAAGTGCAATTGTTCAGTTATTCCCAATATGTTCCAAATGTTCTCTAGCAAAAATGAGCAAGAGATTTATCTTGATGTTCACTTTAGCCTAAACCTGAAGTACCTGGCTTTATACACAGCAAAAGCAATTTGCTTAAAAATCCATTTCAGTTGCCTACTGAGATAACTAATGTGGATCATAGTGGTGTTCAAAGAAAAAATACTTTTTGTATCCTGGGAACAATAGCTAGAAAACCAAGATTATAAAATCAGTCTACAATCATTTAATGTTCTTATGTGTGCTTGCAATCTCAAGAGCTAGACACTTAGGCAAAAACTGGTTTTATACACATGATGGTCTTGGAGTGTGACTTTTATTTAATTTTTTTTTTAATTTGACATTATTATTCCTTAATAGTTGCAAATGTTTCAAATTTGGCCACAATTGTGTCTCCATTTAGTGATATCCCAAAGTAGTAGTGTGGGGGTTTTTTGTTTGCTTGTTGGTTTGGTTTTTTTTGGGGGAGGGTTTTTAAGTTAAGCATGTAGAAAATATCTTTGGCAATTTCAAGTAGTACATTTGCTAGGTTGTCTGTGTATAAGTAATCCTTTTCTTGATAAATTTGGCTGTAGTAAACATCACCTGACAGTATTGGAAAGTCTGGTGAAAAGATACCACCCCTTGTTCAGGACACTTGTTTGCGTCTAGAGTTGTTGCACTGTCTAGAGTCCTGTTTCTGTTGTGCAAAAGATTGAATGGTCTTAATAGGTTATTGAACCATGAACTTAGAAAAGGGCTTCTTCCTAGTAGGATTTAGATATCTGTGTGTGAATGTTATCTCTGGTCTTATGGTAGAAATTCTCATGTGGTCATCTCTTGGTGTGGCCTTTCACTCAAAACCAACCATTTTTGTCTATGTGTATCTCAACAAGCTATATTAGATAATTGTCTTTTATGAATTAAAACTAAATAATTGAATGAACTTTAAGAAATTATAATGTCTCAAGTTATACATCATATGGAAAAGATAGCTCAAGCTTTTCAGTCTTCAGCATTGAAGTGTGATGTGACTTCATGCTGCTAAGCTTATTAGAATGTGGGTATGCATCTTACACAGTAGTCAAGCCATGCAGTGAACCACATCTAGTGTCAAATCTTAGTGTGGTTGATGCTGACCGCTTCTGAAATCTCCAGTTCACTCATGTTCAGGTTTGGGTTTTTTTTTAGAATTGTGGTATTCTAGTGTTTATTTCCAAAAGCAGCTATAGCTCAGATGTGGGCAACAGTTTGGAAATACCATGGCATTTGTTCAGATTAACTGTGATTGTGGCTGTCATCTCACGATGTTATCCCAGTTACTGAGAAAAGTTTCCAGTGACAGCTCTGGATAAGTACCCAAGAAAATTGAAATAAAAACTTTCTTCTACTTGCTGAATGTTATGTATCCTGTAATGATTTTTTTCTTTTTTAAAAGACTTAAAGAAATGTCCTTGGTGTTCCAAAAGGTGTATTTAAAAAAAAAAAAAAAAAAGGCAATTTAGAGATCTTGTTAGATGAGTCTTGGGGTATAGGAGTACTTTGGATGTTACTTCCTTTGAATACTTTACAATGCCTGAACTGATTGCTTTTCAGTTGTAAATTGCTTTGAAGATTTTTTTTTTTAAGGGAGCTGCTGCACAAGTGATTGGTAAGGTCTTGTGAAGACTTCCGAAACTATGTTAAGAAACATTGGTTTTAGTGCACTCTGTTTGTGATGAAAGCCAGTTCATAATGATGAACTGCTGCACAAGTGATTGATAAGGTCTTGTGAAGACTTCCGAGACTATGTTAAGAAACATTGGTTTTTAGTGCACTTTGTTTGTGATGAAAGCCAGTTCATAATGATGAATGAGCAAGGTGTTGGATATTAGTGGGTCTATGTACTTGATAGTCTTCCAAGGTGTTATCTTCTTTTCTTAAAAAAAGAACTTGTCCCTGCTGATGGCAGGGACGTTGGAACTAGATGATCTTTAAGGTCCCTTCCAATGCTAACCATTCTATGATTCTAACTGGTAGAACTTAAGGAGAAACACTGTGCTTAACATAGCAAATTCTATTTAAGATAATCCATAGAAGCACTGAAATTATGGCAATTCTTGAGGACTCTAAGCACTTGTTTATGTATGAAAAATATCTAATAAGTGTCTGCAGTTTGCTTTAATTATTAATACTTTGCTGTTTGAGTACTATATACCATTTTATTTTGAGTTTATCCCTGATTCCACTTAGCTATATGACTGTCATTTTCCTCTTTTACTTACTGTACTTTGTCAGAACATCATGGCACATGATAGTTTTTTTGTTTTGTTTTGTTTTTTTTAAATTTCTTGGGGAAGGCAGGTTTTTAGGTAGAGATTCTGTTTTATTATACAAATGAGGATAGATGTAAAATTGGTTTTGGCAAAGTGTATGTGTGATTTTTTTTTTTTTAATATATTTTTTAAACTAAAGACAGTGGCCTTTTTGTAGATACTGATTATTTGCTGCTGTTTCTCATACAACATTTGAACAAGTCTGACTTTCTTCTTTTTGCCTAGAAGTGTGAACTTTGCAGTAACACAGTTTGCTATCTGCAGTTTCAAGACATTTGTCTGCTTTTGTCTTCTGTAGGTTAAAGTAATGTGCTCCTTTTCCTGGAGGGAGGTGATAGAGAGGGAGCATTAAGTGATCAGTCCGGAAAACATACTTTCCCGTAAGCATCTTATCAGAGTAATTAAAAATATTTTTTATTTTTCTAGCTTTTTGTGATCAGCTAGTGCTTGCGGATCAGTTTTCTAGCTCTGAATTTGTTTAGCTGGCTCTTTTGTCAGCTGAAGGAAGAAGAGTTTCCAACGGGAGAGGTTTTTTGAGAAGTATGTCAGTATAACTGTTCTTCTGGCAACTGCACGATGTTTTCATTTAGACCGTTCTTGTGCTCTTACTGGCAGTAGGCTGTAGCAGCTGGGATGTCAGCATGTTTGCTTTCTTGTGACATGGTTTATTCTTCTTTTTCAGGCTTAACAGTTTAAAACGATAGTTTTGTAGCATTTTTTTTTTTTTTTTCTGTATTTGAGTGGCCTTTTGCCGTTATACAAATAGTGAAGAAAATGGCAATGAAAAGACAGGAAGAGCTAGTACTGGCTTCCCTTCTGATTTTGGAAGTTACAGTGGTTATCACATGCCTGGATGCTATTTTTTGCCCATAGTTCAATGATCAAGCAGTCGATTCTCTTCTTCCTTCTTTTTTTGAATTCTGGAAAACTTTCCCAGCTCTGCCAGTAAACAGCAGTGCTTGCTAGTTAATGCAATGATGTTTGATAGAACATGGATAGAACTGCTGTTGAGATGGGAATTGTCCCAGTTGTACTGTTTGAATAGGTGGATAACATGGTGTGGGCTGTATTTCTACTGTTCCTTTGAATGCTAGCATGCTTAAGTATGTGGTCTTAATTTGTCCATGTTACCTTTAAGATTAACCCCCTAAATACTTCAGCCATGAGTATTCTTGTTTGCTGTTGAAGAAAATGATAATTACTGGCTCATGTCTAGTAAAAATGTAGATGCCTTTTAGCATTTTATAGTGGGAGTAATTGGTCTCTACCATGATATTAGAAATCACATTTTTTTTGTGTTTACATATCCTAGTATAATCTAGCTCACATGTAGCACCATGTAGTTTTTCAGCTGTTAACTTGATTCTGCCTGTTTCCTCTGGAAGCGCAATTCTAGCTCCTACCCCCTTTCCAATAATAGAGGTGACTCGTGACATACAGTGCCCTCTTGCTCCTTTGAGGATTGCAGATGTACAGCAGAATTTGTATTAGCTCTCTTTGCCCAGTTTCTGTGCTGTGCTCTTGGGTTTGTGTTTGAATCTCTAGTGGCTGTACTCTTTATATCTTAGTTGAAAAAAAAGTACTGTGTAAATAAATTGCATGTTCTCTTTTTCCTGCAAGTACAAAAAGTTACTGATATCGACATGACAGTATTGCTGCTGTGGAATAAAGAACACATGGTGGATACTTCTTGGGAAATCTGCTGTTTAATCAGGAGCTTATAAAGACAAAGTTAGATGGTCACTTGATTATTTTCCATTACCTAGAACTTTTGTGATCCTAGATTTAAGGATTAAATAATTGCATACTAGTAGAATATGAAAAAAAAGAGCTCAATGTTTCTATTTCAGTAAGTGACTTAAACTAGGAACTGGCTGCTTCTGTTTCTGATGCCCACAACTAGTGTTGCTGTGGGGGAAGAAGGGCTGCAAGAATAATAATTTTAATAGTATCTGGCACACATGAGCACACATTTTACTAATGTTCTGCAACAGAAAAGGGAAAGGTAATTATATAGGCTGAGACTTTGTTTTAGAAGACATAACATCTGTTATACAGAACTTTCATCAGTCACCAACAAAGCATCCTGTGTGAGAAAAAGAAGAAATGGGATGAAGATAAGCTGTAGGTCAAAAAGCAAAGAAAGGTATGCTTAAGAAGTCTAGCCTTTTACTTCCCTTTTCTTTATCTCAGAAAATCGTCACAAGTCCTAAGAGAACAAATGTGTTTTTTACTAATCTTACCATTAGTATAAAATGCTGCCTGTGTTACCTGGTCTCTGCAGAAAGTCAAATCCAGCTGAACTGAAGGAAATATGGGGAGAATGGCGTGCTGCGGATGTTCTTTTTGGCTGATGTCAATTGTACTAATCGCAACGATGTATAATTCTAGTTATTCTATTAGATTCACTTAGCTGTGAGGTTTACGAAACAATAAATAGTCACTGTGCTAAGAATAACAATGCAGTTTTAGACTGAGCTGTTCAATATACCCATTTACCAAATTTACTTGTAGACAAAACCAGTTATTTCCCATTAAGACTGGAAAGCTGTTCTCTTCATGTTTATGTTTTGTTGTTTGTGCTCTTGTATCCCTCTGCTTGACCATTTGGTTGCTTCTTGATAACTCATCTGATTTCTTTCTTTTTCAGTCATGTTTGGATATTAATGATGACAATCAGCTTTTTCACAGACTGTCAGCTGCCTTCAGATTTGCCTTAGCAGAGAAAGAGGCTTCTAGAAACAGAAGCCACATCTGTCGTGATACTACAGTGTCTCTTTTGGCACCTGTAAAGTATGATGTATATGGAGAAAAACTAAATATGTGGTGTAGGGGTGTTCAAAACTAAGAAAAAAGATATGATGCAGTCAGTCATGGTGGTTAATTGTAGGATGCCAGGTGATTTGCATTGTACCCATTTCTGGTGAGTACATTTCAAAAACACTTTAAAGTCACAGTAATCTATAAAAATCTGAGTTTTGTGTAGCCACAAACCATGCTTCAAAAATCACGGGGAATATTCAACTGAGTGGGAGAACCCACAAGTGAAGTTACAGCTTGAACTGTGGCAAAACTAAGGTACTGAAAATCTTTTGAGAGAGGGGTGATTTTACTCTGTAACCATCACTGTGACTCCAAACACTGAAATACTGGATTTAGGTCATCTTTACAGCTACAGTATATGTCTGAAAGTTAAAATGAAGCTGATTTTTTTTTTTTTCTTTTTTTTTTTTTTTCCTCTCCATTGATGGCTGTTTGAGAATTCACAGTAACTTTTGGCAGGTAGTAGATTATGTTCTGGTGAGCATGGGATACCTGTGGCTCCCACCATGTTCAATGCCTCTACATTGTACAAAAGAGTTGACATCGAACTTGATTTTCAGTCTCAGTTTTTTCTTGGGACATTACTCCTTTAATGTTGCATGACTTCAGTTTATTTCAAAATTGATCAGAAGGTGTTTTGAGAGGAGATCTGCAGTTATGAAAGGGAGGCGAAATTGCCAACTTAATTTTTTCCTGTGATTGAGTATCTACAAATCTTGACTTGTTTGCTATTTTATGATGTGGTTTTCAAACTCTACTTCAGTGGTAGGCTTGGGCTGTTCCTTGAGAGAAGCTGTATATTTCACGACGACATTCATTTGCCAAGGCTCTGTTTTGCAGCTGCCTTCTTAGAGATGCACTAATTCTTAGTGTCTTGCCTATTCAGTATCCCCATCCGTCCACCTTTGTTACTTAAAAAAACCCCTGGCTTGTCATGTTACTGTAAAAGAAATTGGAATGGAGATTTCTGCTCTTTCAACAAGAAATAAAAAGCACTATTTTTCAAAAATATTTTTACCATTTAATGTAAGCATGCCACTTTACTTTATAAACTGTCTGCATTGAGTGCAAGTGGAAAGTATTATGTCTTATAAATAAAAGCTAGTTTAATCTGCCTGTGATATTTTTGCCATTGTACTGTTTACAATCTTTAAGACTTCTTAAACGTACTGGAGCTTGTTTCTTTTGCAGGATAGCAAAATGTGTCTGATTCCCGCTTTCACATCACCATTTACTGTCTGCTACAGTTTGAAGCAACAAGGGTGTCGGAGCCTTCAGTTTTCTACATAAGGCTGCAGATCAACACCTCATTTTCTAGATCTCAGGTTATTAGACAGTTGTAGTTGAACATGCTTTCCAAACCAGAGAAATGTTGTCCTGAAATGTCAGAGATAAGGACATTGTATAATTTCCTCTATAAAGGGCTGATGAGTAGAGTAAAATCCATGGGGACAGGTCATTTGTACTTTATTTTTGTGTATAGGAGCGAATGCACTGTTACATCTCATGGCATGGTACTAAGGCCATATGGTCATGATTAATGCATAAGTATACTTAATTAAAAATTTGACAGTCCTTTCTTTTTTTCTGCCTTCTTGCCCTCCTCATTGTGTAGCGTTAACTAGTAGGAATGAAATCTTAATATACACAATTATTTTCCTCCTTGAGAGTTACAGAAAGTGATAACTTTTGGGAGACCAAGAAGCTCCTGGGAGTCCTTGAAGAAGCATGTTGTTCTTTATAACAAAGCCTTTCTTCTGCAGATCCTGAACAACATCTTCCACATACGGTCATCATCATTTAAAAAAAAAAAAAAAAAAAATCTTGGTGCATAGCCAATGCTTGAAATTCAGGTAAGGTTTATTAGGCTTTCTTTGTATCATTACACAGAAGTAGTACAGAGGCTACCAAACCTGCAAGTTAAAATTAATGTTAATTTACAAGATTATACTTTAAAAAAAAAAAAAAAAAAGTCAATTCCATGTTCAGAGAATTACGTTGCTCTACCAAGGAGCATAGTCAGCGCTGCCCCAGGAAGGGAGCTTTGATTTGGTTTATAAAGATCACTGATTCTCTTGTGCTGACTGGCCTTCTTTACATCTAGTAGTTGTGTGTTGTCCCTCTGATTTTTCTATTTTCTCCTTTCCAGCTGATATTTGACTGCTGCGAATAAGTAACCCTGTAGTTCCTGTCCTCATGGATAGTTGTTTTTATTTTTTTTTAGCATCTTCCTACAAAGTTATGCTAATTTGTTGTTCCAGGTTTTAAAGAATTTGTCTGCCAGAAGTATTATACTAGGTTATCTATTTTACAGTAGTCCTTTTTTAATGCAAGCCATACATATAGGCACTTGCCTGCCTGTGAGGTTTTTTGGGCCCGTATCCTTTGGGGAGGAAATAATGTAAACAAATAATGATTTTTTTTTTACCTTCTTGCTTAGAGAATCCTCAAATTAGTGTGAAAGGGGGAAGTTCAGAAAGAAAGAGAAATAATATAGTTATTTTTCTGCTGGAGGAAAGGTGTGGCACAGTGTTGTTCTGGTGGTAACCAGAGGCTGAAGAATGTAATGGTCTTACAAAAAAACCCCAACAAATCTTTAGATGGAGAGTGTACATGTTGGGAGGTAGGAGGTTGGATGGCAAAGCTTCGGTTCACTATGTCAGGTAATTTTATGTTGCAAACTGAACTTAGGTATTAATTTGTATCAAAGACTGTGAATGAAGGTTAACTTAAAGATGCATCACAAAGACATTTTGAAAAACAGTTTCTACCAGATCTGAATTTGTTGTCATTGTGGGCTTTCTTTTGCCAAAGAAATCTACTCTAGTAGCAGCCTTGGAGTCTGTGTTTGTGTGGAATGGCATGTCTCCAAAGGCTTGGGAATTTGTTTTTGAAGAGTCATAATGTAGCTATTTCTTTATTCTAGTTGCATACAAAATCAACCATCTTTGTTCTGCTAATTCTGATATATTCATTCCATAAAACAGATATAACCATCAGTATTTTTCCTTGAAGCTTCCCTTGCCTTTGTGACATTTTCAGTTGCTTGACTTGAAGAACTGGTTTTCAAACCTGGGAGTTTTTTACTGAGAGGAATATAAAATTTAACATTTCTGCTTTTCATGTCTGAGACTTTTCCATAACAGGTACTGATGACAAGAGTACAGTATGTGAACTGCAGAGAAATACGTTCTGTTGGTGCAGATTGTCAGCACAGACATATGGGTAGAAATTACTACAATGCAGAGACCCACTCAAATTTAGTCTCTGCTGCTGAAGCTGTACAGAAGTTGAAATATTACTTGGTTATTATAAGCAGTTGAGAGTGACTTTTGGATTTTGAAGTCTTTTTTTTAACGTCTTTGACTGTAAGGAATGCCTTTGTTGTACTTCTGTTCAGTGAAGCCATTCTAAGCATTTGTCTGATGTGAGAAAAAAGCAATCCCTTCAGTGGCACAGCAACACATGGGAATTCTTGCCTGCCATTGCTCCCTCTATCCATGTGACTTGCTCTTAAGGGTTTTTCTTAATCTGATGTAGTTTTCCAGTGGAAAGGTCAAATTTTTCAAGAGTCATTCTTTCCTACTGCCAGAATAGTAGTATTGCCATACTATTTGAGTAGCTTGTTTTCTGATCAGGAAGCAAGTTTTATGAAGTACTGCATGGGTTCTTATCTGTTAAATGAGTGAATAAGTGGTCTCAATTTGTGCAGAAAGCAAATAAACTAACATAATTATTTTGCTGAGAGCTAGATTTTTAAATGTGTCCAGTTCACTGTGACTACTGATTGACTAATTCAGTAACTGGCTGCTTCTACAGGAGGTGCATCTGGTAGCCTCAGACCACTGATGGAATGGTCCTCGACTTGAAGTTCTGGGAAATGGTACACTAGTTGTCAAGCTGCTGCAGACTCCAAAGGCAATCATTCTGGAAAAAATATTTCTAAAACCTAAAGGTTTCTAATTCTGCACAAACTTTCATGGAAGTTTTTTATAAAGAAAAAAAACAGGTTTTCCTTCCCCTATTTTAGAATTTAATTTCTCAGGGAAAGCATGTAATGAGAGGAGTGGAATTCTTATGTTGAATGCAGTATTGGTGCTCCTGTGTTTAATAAACTAATGGTTTTGATAGTTTTAACTGTTATGTTTTTGAAGAACATGCTTGGAAGAGCTGATAAATTGTTCACAACAATTTTCTGTTCTCATATCTAGGCTGAGATATGGGTAGACTGTGAACTCCTTCCTCATAGCTGCAGATGTCCTAGTGAGTGCCACTGAGAAAGGCTGTTGTAGGTGGAAATAAGTCGAAATAATTGCTATTGCTTCCAAGTTTGGCTGTGCTTTCTGAGAGATCTTACTGTCAGAAAGACTGTGGGGTGAATCCACGACTATATTAGCATGCAAACCCACAGGACTGCTGCAGCCACTGTAGCTGGCACCTTGGAAACAACAGCCTGTCCATATTGCAGAGGAGATTAGACTTGCTCTTCCTGCTTATGGATGATCGAATACTGTCAGCCTTGGCTCCCTGAGATGAGTAGGATATGTTTTGCTGTTCTCCACTGCATTAGGGTGGATTGTGGATTACAATAAAGTTTTTGAGATGTGGCTTACACTGTCAGGAAGATTTGATTCTCTAGTCCATGACAAAAAACTGCGCTTGCATGTGAGTATTGTAGAAAAAATGCTTAGCAACACGGGGTAGAAGGGAGATTCTGGAAGCAACAAGAGTGTTTTTGGGCTATTCATTTTCAAGTCAAGCAAATAACTATAGCTCTTCACTCAGCTGTGCCCATTGTGGTGGGTTAACCTTGGCTGGCCACGAGGTGCCTACCAAGCTGTCCTGTCACTCCCCCTCCCTGACATGACCGGGAGAAAATATGATGGAAACCTTATGAGTTGAGATAAGGACAGGAAAATCACTCAGCAATTACTGGTATTGGCAAAGCAAAACAGACTCAACTTAAGGGAATTAATTTAATTTATTGCCAGTTAATAACAGAGGAGGACAGTGAGAAATTAGAAAAATACTAAAACCACTTTCCCCCACCCCTCCCTTCTTAGGCTCAACTTCACTCCCGACTCTTCTACCTCCTCCCTTCCTTTTGTTGTATAAAAGTACTGTAAAACTCAGTTGTTTTTTAATTTTCTGGTTGTCCAGGTCTCAAGGGAGTAGAAACTCATGACATAACTTAAAAATGTGGAAAGGTAGTAAGGCAAGAGAGTAGTCCACAATTGCAGTGCACGGTTCATATGCACATTTACGGTGTAGTAAAATGTGCAAGATGTTTTTGAACACAGCGACTGTGACTGGGGATAAGAGGTTTCTGTAGCATTAACAGCGTGACCACAGATCTCTGACAACTTTGTACATTTTTTTATCGCAGATGGTATTGGCACATGTGTTAAAAGATGTAGAATGATGAATAAAACATCAGTTATAATTGGAGCAGTAAGTGTGTGTGTGTAAGAAGTAGTATGGGGAAAATCTAAACAGATATGTTCACTCTTACATTTTGAGGAAACAGCAGTGTACAGGCTAGCACCATTGATATAAAATAGATATTAGTCTTGCTAGAGGTCCAGTAAAAATGTGTGTGAGGCCTGTCATCTAATAACTGGGTTGTTAGACAACTGCAAAAAAATGTGGTAAGCGGCCATGTCTACCTTGCCATGCTGTTAAAGTTTGTTTTCCTTACAGTATGTGTCACTAACATGCAGTTTTCCTCGAGTTTTGAGCCAGTGCCCTTTGTCTATAAAGTCTGGTAGGGCAACACATTGTCTGGACAGTGATGAGAAAACTATTTTCTGTTTACCTTGTCAGTCTAACAAAAAAACTGTCTAGCTCAGGTGTGAGCTGACTGCTCTGGGCTTTTGCAGGAACCCTTTTCTATCAGCTTATTAACATTAATAGGTTTATGTGATCTCAGTTCCTGTGTATCAATACCTGCTTAGCAAGAACAGATAATTTAGTGGACAGTACTACTGGACTAGTAAAAGAAACTTTGCTAGACCCAGCTGTTCTGCAACCCTTAAAGCAAAGAGGGAAGAAAGCAGTTTGGGAAGGGATCAGGAAAGAGGCTTAAAAAAAACCCAGTTCGGATTGAAGAAGGGCAGAAGGAGAAAATCTGAAAGGATGTGTATGAAAGGGGTATCATCAACACAGCACAGTAGGAAGAGTTGCTCTGCTTTAGGAGAAAAAAGTTGGCAGAGCAGAGGGAGTGGGCACTGCATAGCTGAAGGAGCAGATGGGTCTTAGCAAAAGAAGGTAGATTATAGAATGAATTTAAGCATGTTATATTTGATCTTGTGCCTTTAAAGTGACAGTGGGTAGACCAAACACCTGTTCTTTATTGTCACTTTTTAGGAAATGTAAATAAGCCTAAATGTTGATTCACTTCTGAAACTTCACATCAGCTTACTTCTAAAATATTTGCTAGTGTGTTTGCTCCATACACAGATGGGGAATTTTGTGGAAAAATGAGGTTTTTGCAAAAACATCCCCCACCCACCCCCAGCCCTGACAACGTAGTATAATACAGGACAAGTTTAGGACTTAGTTAACTTAGGAAGCAATTAACCCATTTTGGTATTGGTTATATATGTAGCATTGACATAAGAAGTTGGTTGGGTGCATCTCTGTTGTTGATCTGTGTGGTGAAGAGAGGCTGTTTGCTATGTTCTGTTGTGGTTTGAGGACTTCATATCCACTTTGCGTTTCTCATGTCAGAAAAGTTTTCTTTAGCTGTCAGTCCTTGGAGTGCACTGTACTTGTGTAGAGAACAAACTGTTGGAGGATCTTGTATCATTATTAAAAGTGAGGAACTACAGGTAAAGTCCTGGGGTAGGACTTCAGTTTTGGTTTCCCCAGGAGGTGAGATGCTTTGAGCATGCTTGGGCTGTGCCTTAATAAATGCTGCAAAACTCCAGACGTAGACACAATGCAAACTTGCACCAAGGAGTACCCCTTCCACATGTTAAATCACTATTGTAGGTGCAGATGGTGTGAGCCACATCTATTACTTCACTGTTAAAGTTTTCAGCCAGCTGTAATCTGCTTACTGAATGCTTAATTTGTCCCAGATAAGTAAAGCAGGAGGACAGGGAGCATTTCAGAATTTTAGAAACTGTTGTGATGCTAATTCATACTTGACAGGGTCAGACATGGCATGTCGCCTTTAGAAGGTTAAATGGCATACCCATAGTCGGGATCTGCCACAGAGTTCTTTGTCAGCAACAAGTTGGTGCCAAAACAGTGTTGCCGCTTAGGCTTGATAGCTGCTTCTGTGCTATGACAATATAGGCTTTCAAGGCCAGTGCTTGATATTGACCATGCTGGAAATCTGTCCACATTTATTATGTCATTGCATCTCCAGAAATCATGTTACTTGGTATTGTCTGAGGAAGTCTACAGTCTCAAGTCCTAGTGAATGTGTTTTATTTGGTTCCTGACCAGCATTAAATGGCATAGCTGAGACCACGAGTCTGGTTTGAACTCATATATATTCACCAACTCTAATTTTTTAAAAAGAAAAATGCTTCTGGGGTTAAACTGGAAAGAAATTAAAACACCAATTCAGTTACTAGCAAATTCCATTGATGTAGGCCTTGCATTTTGTCTGTGGTGGTTTTTTCTGCATGTGTGTGTTCTTTCATTAGCCATCAGGATATACGTGAGTGTAAGCCTTATGAATTTACATGAAGAAACAAGTATTGCGTTTTTACTTTATGTTTGTTTGTGTCTTCAGAAACTCCTACCACTAAATTGTTGCACTAGTTTCTATGAAATTAGAACTCTGATTTCTATAAGGTACTGCTAGCATTAAGCTACACAACTTGAAGTTGCAATTTCTCTAATCATTCTTGATTACATCTTCTTCTCTTGCATGTCAGGGGTAATTAAATGTTGACTAATTATAGTACTTTAGATTTTTGCTGACAAAAACCTGCTTTAGAAATTGCAAATTCCTGTTCTAGTTATAGCTGTCGTCTTCCAGCCTGTATTTTAACACATAAAAATATCACTTGGAGACTGTCTAAGCAAAAATGAAAGCAATCTGAATTGCAATGTAATTGGCTTCCCTGAACTACAGTAAGCTGTAGAATTAACTGCCCTGAACGGTGGTACTTATTTGGCAACATCTTTCTGTACAGTGGTTTTTTTTTTATACCTGCCAGTCACTTCTACACTGCTTTTGCTGAAGTCCAGGACAGCAAAAGTTTGGGCCAGAGCAAGTGGATTTTAATTTCCATCAATGGAATCTAGAGCACAGTCTTTGTAGAGAATTGGGTGGGTACACAGTGATGTTTCCTTCTCTGTCCCCTGCTGTCCCAAAATATTGGGCAAACCTCTCCTACCACCACTCTTGAAATTCTAGCCACTACTTTTGTTTCTGCTACAGATCAGTATTTTCTGCAGTGTACTTACTGACTAACTGAATTCAAGTGATGGAAAGTTCAGTTACATTTCACAAAGCAGCATACAAATTTATGCTGTGCAAAGCTGGAATATGGAGCAGCCATAAATGAGATACCTCATGGTGAGTTAGCAACGTAACATGGCACTCTACTGTGGAAAGCAGCTGCCTGTGGAAACTGCAGGAAACTGACTAGTGTTTGAGGACATCTTTCAGAAATACAGAAGAGAATGAAGTTACGGTGATGCTCTTCAGCATTTTAGAATGCCTTTTTGGTATGCTAGCTGGTGTAACTAAGGTATATCTGAAGTGAGTTTCTAGAAGAGTAGAGGATAAAAATTGATACCACTTTTGTCAATACACTTCTATGATGTTCTGTTTCTTAACTTGACACACATTTTCAACAGTTAAGATACAAACTGCTTAAGGTAGACCTTTAGTTCTCTTAAACTAAAAGAAGATCTAATGGAAAATGGAAAGAAGTATCTTATGTGCAATATAATTAGTTACCACACTGCAATGTCTTTTTTTTTTTTAAAGTATGAAATCTGTATCCCATAGTATTTCTGTAACAATTTCTAAAAAAGTATCACATATAGTCTTACAGGTTTAAAATTACAGCTTCTTCACTTACTGTGACTATATAGGGTTATAATTTTAGATAAGACAAAATATTCCTGGCACTTCTTGTGATAGTACTTCTTCAGTTGACTCAGAAAATAGAGATTGCAGTGATTTCATGGCAGTGACCTCAGAAAAATTATTCTTAGTACTAAAGCACGTCTTGGTTTTGGCTTTTTTGTTGTTTTGCTATAAGGCACACTCACAAGAAATTGTGAAAACAAAACTTTACTTATCTAGCCCGCCTGGTGTGTTAGAAGAGTATTGATTGTTCTTGAAATTGATTTAGAGATGCAGCTTGCTGCATGCCTCTTTGACTATATAAAATCTGTGGGTCTGTTCTAAATGGTTTTTTTAGTGTTTGTATTATAAACAGCCTCCTGACAGTGCTATTGGTGTTGCTGTGTGTGTGTGTTGCCCAGGAAATGGGCAATGCTAGTGTGCCTTCTGAAGCTTTGATACAATTCCCCATTCCCTGCACCTCTGAGTGGTAATTTTCAAAGCAGCTTTTAATGTCCCTCTATTAGACATGGAAAGCATTTTGCTGCAAGTATGAATGCTTCCATATTCCTTAATGTCTTCCTTGTAAAACTGTATCAGTAACATTTTCTTTGTCTAATGTTTTATTAGGCAGATTAGTTTTGCATCAGAAGTTGTATCTTGTTTCTGCGGTTTCAGAACTGCACTTCTTTGTCTTCAGCGAACAAAACAGTAGAGGCAGTCATACACAGATCTGCCGTTTTCTCAAAATGGTTTTGACAGTTAAAATTTGATTTCTGTCACTGAAGTCAAATGCTATGTTTTCCCCTCTGTACTAATCTCCCTTGTGTGATGAGCTTTGAAAACTTTACTGACAGTTAAAAATAAGAGTTGTAGCCTGATAGTCTGGGTGGAAATGCAGCTGAGCCTTTTTGGTTGGTTTTGGTTGGGACCTCTGAACTTGGTGGTTTTTAACTGCAAGGTTACAGTTGGTGCTGTGTACTACAATTTGTCTTTCCATTAATATTCCAACTACTTCTATTCTAATTTCTTGTCTTCCATGGTATCTTAACTCTTCTCTTTAGTCACTTTTTCCCTTCCTCTCTGTCCTTTTACCGCAGGAAAGAAGCCTGGTAGATGCATATAGTCAGCTCTTCCCTTGACTGGCAGGTTATGTTGTTGGTTTGCATACTGGCTGTAAAAGTATCTGTGTTCAGTTGGTTTCCTGATACTGCACCCACCAACTCCAACGCATCTTTCTCAGACCTTAATGTTGCTGAAGACTCCATTAGTGATTGGAGTACTAGATGAAGTTTTAGTGGTTCTGATCCTGCACTGTCATTCTGGGAAGAATGGGTTTTACTGTCACCTCCTGCCTGCTGGGGCTCCAGAGGGCTGCCCAGACACCCCAGGCTCTCTGGGCTCTGGTAGCAAGTGTAGCGTCCATCTGAGCTGCTATTCCATCTGAACAGTGGAAGTGATTGTTTTTTTCAAGAGTACTGGAAAAAGGTCTCTAATCTGAAGCTCTGTGATTGGTTTTTATAACTGTTGTAGCTATAGCTAGTGAACAGATTTTTGCAGGTTCCATAGTTTCCCAGATGGCTAATAATATCTTTCAGATAAGTAAATTAATATTTCTGTAGTGGTTTGGGAAAGTTTTGAGCAAGAGTAGTGGGATTTGAACAGGGGTGCTTCACTACAAATTTGCTTTCTTTTAACTCATGGAAGGTTATCTTTAGGAAAGGACAGATCTAATGTCTGACCATCATAAAGGAAGTTGAGATGCCGTGAGGCTCTTTACCTTAATCTGAGGTGATGCTTCTCTTTCTAGTGGTCTGCTGCTATTTTAGAAAGAAGTTCAGAGGAAATACTGTATGATCTAGACAATGACTCTAGTTGAAAATGACTCTAACATAGAGATGTGCTTACCTGTTTAAATGCTTGTTGCTAAAGGCTTGTTCTGTACCTTCTAAATTTCTTTGAAGAATAAGGTCTGTAGGAAATAAATTTCTAGAGCTATTTGAAGTTCTTTGATAATAATAGCAGGAGGAAGCAAACGATCAACAGTGCAAATTAATATGAAAAATCAGCAGAAATTGAAATCTTTATATATGGTTCTTGCTTTGGCTAAAATTCAGTTATTACATCATCTTTCTTCTCTCCTTCTTGATTTGTCTGAGTACTCAAAAACTGCCACAAAAATTACATACTTGCCAAAGATTGTTAATCATCGAAATGTAAATGCCCATAATGCCTAATATTCCTTGTGTTAGTTCCTTATGTTGTTACCCTTTTGTACTTTACTTCCCATAAATTATATGCAGGTCTTCCTGCTGACAACTTTGTATGAATATACTTCGTTTCGAACTAATGTGGATGCCACTTCTGTGATACTCTAAGGAAGTTATATTTTTTTAAGACTGTCAGCTGCAAAATAATGGTTTTGAAAGTGAATTTAGGTGAGCTGAATAATGAAAGTGTGACTTCTAACAATTGTCAGATTTTTTTTTTTTTTTTTTTTTTTTTTTGTATGGAAAGAAACTTTCACAACTTAAATGTGTGAGAAACATGAGTGTATTCCTACTGTGTCTCTGTAAATAGTGTTCCAGGCTAAGCAGACCCTCTGTTTAACCCAAAGCCTACCAGTTCAGGTTATCAGGAGAAAAGATCCACACAGTCTTTCAGCTCATTGAGGGGAGGAATGACTTATTTCTTTAAAGTTCAGTGAAGAAAAATGTTTTCTTCTCTTTAATGTGAATGTTCTCTCATTTCAAAAACTTAAGCAAAACTGCTCTCTGCCGTAAAAGTTTTCCAAACAAGACCTTTTTTTGGGTCAACTTTTAAGATGTTCTCTTAAGAAAGACTTCACTTGTGAAAACTACCATATCTCACTTCTTACTGTTCTTTTTGAAGCTGTGAAATCTGCAGTGGTTTGGATTCCTGGTTATGTGTATGGGGTTTGTGTGGCAAGTTTTTGGTGGGAGGGGTTGCATAACGGACAGAAGCTTCCCCCATATCCGACCCGACACAGCCAATGCCAGCCGGCTCCATGAACGGACCCGCCGCTGAACAAGGCCGAGCCCGAGCCCATTAGTGATGGTGGCAGCACTTCTGTGAGAACATATTTAAGAAGAGGAAAAAATGTAGTGCAATAGCAGCCAGAAGAGAGTGAAAAGATGTGAGAGAAACAATTCTGCAGACACCAAGGTCAGTGAAGAAGGAGGGGGAGGAGGTGCTTCAAGCGCCAGAGCAGAGATTCCCCTGTAACTTGTGGTGAAGACCATGGTCAGGCAGGCTTTCCCCTGCAGCCCATGGAGGTCCATGGTGG